>NW_027189515.1:0-162089 GCF_040958095.1 Procambarus clarkii | reverse complement strand
CCTCTCCGCTTCCTACATCAAGCCCAATTCACCAACCAGCGTCTTCTACGATGGGCTCTGTATTTACAAGACTTCAACCTGGAGATCCGCTATATCAAGGGTTCTGACAACACCATAGCCGATGCCCTCTCCAGAGTTTATGAAGTAGAAGCGACTCCATCCATTACTCCACCACATAACGACGTACTTCTTCCAGAACCGCAGGCTTCGGGGGAGAGTTGTGACGATAATCCCTTCAAGAGATTGAGCCTGCTCTTCCCTCCAAAATTACGTCTTCACAATTATATAAAAGACTATGGAAGAATGTCCACAACGACAACAACACCAGCACCAGCAAGGCTGCAGGGTGAGCAGAAACGTATGCATCCAGCCACCTGTTCGAACTCCAACCACCAAACTACCGTTGATCGCTACGGCTCCGCTGATTGGTCGCCGGTCTGGCTGCACCTGCACTCGCCCCCAATACTACCTGATGTCTGGGGTCGCCCCAACATCAGTCCTCAGAATGTTCCGTGCTTTCGTAGCCAGCACTCCTCCCAGCTAGACGTTAGCGTGTACTGAGAGAGGTGGTGGCTTTAAGCCAATATTCCAGCACCTCCCACTTAACTTTGTGTTGCACTTCTTATTTTGCCTTAACGTAACTTTCATTGTGTCATTTAAGTATTCTTATTATTTTGATTCATTGATTTTATTATACATATTTGTTTGTGCATTATTTTCATGTTTGATTTTATTTAACGTAATTAAAATTTCATTGTTAAAGTTTTACTTGTGTTTTGTGTGTCTTCTCCTTACCTTACCACAGACGAAGTTCCAGTTTTTCTATTTTTTTTTATAACTATGTGACGAGGCCATACCCCTAGCCTTAAACAGCCGAACACCAACGCGTTACCGTCACATATATATATATATAGTTTAAAAAATCTGTCATATTTGTCAATTAAATAATAAATATTTAATTATTAATTTAATTTAATTTGTTTTATTAATATAATTATTTAATAATTTAATAAAATAATAATTTATTAAAGAACATTAATTTGATTACTTTATTAATAAATTAAATAATAAATTAAATATTGATATATACTTGTGTGTCCAGGAGGTCATCTGTGTCCCTCAGATGGTCTCCCTTATCACAGTTTGTGTCTATAGATGTGTGTCTGTGTGTGAGTGTGTATATCCCTGTGAGTGTCCGGGTGCGTGTGTGTCCGGTTATACCTGGGTCCAGGAGGCCATCTGTTCCCCTCAGATGGTCTCCCTTATCACAGTCTATGGGTGTGTGTGAGTGTGAGTGCCCCTGTGAGTGTTCGGGTGAGGGTGTGTGTGTGAGTGTCCGGTTTATGTGAGGTTTGGTTCCAGGGAAACATCCTCCCCCCCCCCCTTCCCATATCTCCTCCCTTATTCCCACCGTGGGCTCGAATCCCAGGTGATTAGACCTGCTCTAGGTCCATGGATCCAAGGTATCCATCCGTGGGCCCAACGGATTTCACCCTTCCCCACTTTCCAAGGGCCAGGTCAATTCAGCTATCCAGGGAACCTGTCGAAACAGAGCGCAGCTACAGGAGGGGACACACAAATATTTGTGCCCTGCAGTTACACACCCGTTCCGACAGACTCGATCGCAATCTATCCAGATGAGAACACGTTTCTCTTCCGACTAGACCACGCTGGAGTCGCTGTATGTCTCAAATTGGTCCCTTTATTTATAGTTTATTTTTGGTGAATTAATTGATTTGTTTTAATTTTTATTGACTTAAACTTATTGACTTATTGACTTATAAATACTTATTATTGACTTGACTTATTGGTAGAACGATTTGGGGAGTTGGGGGGGGGGGGGAGGAGGGGGAGGGGGGGTTGTGTGTGTAATGGATTGTCGAGATCGTGGTTGGTTAGTATTTATCTAGTTGTGTTAACCTAGTTGTGCTTGCGAGGTTGAGCTCTACTCTTTCGGCCCGCCTCTCAACTGTCAATCAATCAATTATTACTAACTAATAAAAACATTCCACACACACCACACCAGGAAGCAGCCCGTAACAGCTGTCTAACGCCCAGGTACATATTTACTGCTAGGGAACAGGGGCATCAGAATGATAGAAACTCTGCTGATTTCCGTTTTGTTCCATCACCGTGGGATCGAATGAGCTACGATTACGAGTCGAGAGCGACGTCCACTCAGCTATAAAGCCCCCTATTTTGTGTATTGGTGCAACAGATAATTGGGAGAGGTTAAGGGAAAGGAATGATGTTGGTGCTTTGAAAGCTTTGGATGGGAGGGGGGTTGGCAGTTATGAATTAATAAAATTGTTAATTATTTAAGATAGGATATATATGCAAAAGACGTTGCGAGATATAGTAAGAAAAGTGTTTCTGACTGAGGTTAGGTGCTGTGTGATTGATTTGTATGTTAGAAAAAAGAACACTTATTAGAAACTTAGATGATCTTTTGAAATGTTCCTTAGCAAATAGTTGCAAATTATGGTGTAAAAGGGCTATGGTTACGCTACCCTAAACAAACACACTTGAGCACAATTAGTCCACGGGATTCAGAGAGAGTGAGAGTGAACAGCGAAATAGTAACAAAAAATATGACAATGAGGAGAAACTATGTCATTCAACGTTAACCATATAATTACAGTAACACTAAACCGAGCGTCCACATACATATTCCAATCAATTTACATAAATAAACATTCACCAATATATTCCTTTAAAATGGACACACGCAGATAGTTGCAGTACACATGTCAGTTTAATTACTGGTACACATAAACACTCATAGCTGGACGTGTCTGTGCCATCTTGACAATAGTAAGACATGTAACAAAAAATGTGACAATAATGGGAAACTATGTCATTCAAACGTATAAATGTTAACCATATAAATTACAGTAACACTAATCGCGCGCACACGTACATATGTCAATCAATTTACATAAATACACATTCACTAATGTGTACCTTTAAAATGGACACATACAGATAATTACCGTACACATGTCACTTCAATTACAGATACACATACACACACATAGCTTCAAGTGTCTGTCGGTCTTGACAATAGTACACATGGATACGCACACAAAACAGTCATTATCAATTAATGTGTGTGTGTGTGTGTTTATTTTCTCCTTGTATTACTATATGTATCTGCAGAATCGAGCTATTAGCTCTTGGACCCCGCCTATCAAATATATGTATTTTTCCTTTTTTTTATATCTACTACATCTATTTCTCTCTAACACACACACACACTACACACACACACACAAACACACACACACACACACACACACACACACACACACACACACACACACAAACACACACACACACAACACACACAAACACACACACACCACACAAACACACACACCACACACACACACACACACAACTGGAGACCTCACCGTCTAAACGGAGAGAGTTCGTTGGTTATAATCCTAATGGTCCATATCGAATCTCAGCTGATGCAATAGCAAATCGACAGATATTCTTTAACCTGGATTCACCTGTTTCACCGGATCCCCTCCGACCGGGGAGCCAGTCGGCCGAGCGGGACAGCACACTGGACACTGGACTGTGATCCTGTGGTCCCGGGTTCGATTCCGGGCGCCGCCGAGAAACAATGAGCAGAGTTTTCTTTCACTTGTGCCCCTGTTACCTTGCAGTAAAACAGGTACCTGGGTGTTAGTCAGCTGTCACGCGCTGCTTCCTGGGGGGTGGAGGCGTGGTCGAGGACCGGACCGCGGGACACTAAAGCCCCGAAATCATCTCAAGAAGAACCTCAAGAGATAAGCACAAATGAATCCATCAATGGATCCATCTATCTATCTACTTATATCTGTCAATCCATCAATCTATCTTCCCATAAACCAACCATTTATCATTATATACATTTATATTCCATTTATCCGTCCATCAACTCTTCTGTCTATCCATCCATCTACTCATATGTCTTTCCATCCATCAGATAGACGGATGCATCTATGCATCCGTCTATCCGTCAATGTATATATTTAGCAATCAATGTAAACATCCATCTATCTACTTATATAAATTTTCCTTTAATCCCTGTTTCACCTGCACCACTCCCCCTGTTCCCCCATCCCCATCCTGTTTCACCAGCACCATCCCTGTTCCCCCATCCCCATCCTGTTTCACCTGCACCACTCCCCCTGTTCCCCCATCCCTGTTTCACCTGCACCACTCCCCTGTTCCCCAATCCCCATCCCTGTTTCACCTGCACCACTCCCTTGTTCCCCCATCCCATCCCTGTTCACCTGCACCACTCCCCTGTTCCCCCATCCCCATCCCTCTTTCACCTGCACCACTCCCCCTGTTCCCCCATCCCCATCCCTGTTTCACTCACCACTCCCTCTGTTTCTCCCTCTTCATCCCTGTTTCACCTGCACCACTCCCCCCTGTTCTCCCTCTTCATCCCTGTTTCATATGCACCACTCCCCTGTTCCCCCATCCCCATCCCTGTTTCACCTGTACAGCACCCCTGTTCCCCCCTCTTCCTCCCTGTTTCACCTGCACCACTCCCCCTGTTCCCTCTCTTCATTCCACCTCTAAATCCCGTATCCTCCCCCCCCCACCACCTTTGCACCTCTTCCTTTAACTTAAATCAGGACCAAATAAACTACTTTATGTGTTTAATTTAGGTTTTTTCTAAGTACGAAAAAGCTTTCAGCCACCTCAAGCATTATTTTACAATTAACTTTAATTAAATTGGTAGGGGGGGGTGGGAGTGATAAGAATAATAATATTATTCCTAAATCCTTTAGCTAAAGTCAACACTGATCAACCTATGCCCGTTCCCTACCCCAGACCATTCCCTCTAAAAATACATTAATTTAGTAATAATAAGCCTTATTAATATATTAATAAAAAATTTTTAAAATAAATCTGTGTATGGCTGCAGCCTCCAGCATGTGGCTTCATTACATAGACAGACATTCTCTTTAATATATATATATATATATATATATATATATATATATATATATATATATATATATATATATATATATATATATGTATATATATATATATATATATTATATATATATATATATATATATATATATATATATATATATATTATTAAATATGACGAAAAGTAAGATTAATAATTCTAACACGAATTTTCTCAATCTTTCGTACATTTCTTTTCACTGTTGGAGGTAAATCAAAAATCAATTCTCCAAAATTCATTTTTATTTCTAGTCTGACGCGACACGAGCGCGTTTCGTAAAACTTATTACATTTTCAAAGACTTTAGTTTACAAATACACAACTGAATAGAACTTACGCATCTCCGTTTTTATATCTACATTTGAGAGAGGTGGATGGGGTGAGGTGGCATTAATAGGGTATTAATTTCATCAACACAAGACAGAACAAAAGGTGGTATTAATAGGGTATTAATTTCATCAACACAAGACAGAACAAGAGGTGGTTAATAGGGTATTAATTTCATCAACACAAGCAGAACAAGAGGTGGTATTAAAAGGGTATTAATTTCATCAACACAAGACAGAACACAAAACAATGGGTATTGAATAGAAGTGATTGTAGAAAGCCTATTGGTCCATATTTCTTGATGCTTCTATATTGGAGCGGAGTCTTGAGGTGGGTAGAATATATATATATATATATATATATATATATATATATATATATATATATATATATATATATATATATATATATATATATATATATATATATGTCGTACCTAATAGCCAGAACGCACTTCTCAGCCTACTATTCAAGGCCCGATTTGCCTAATAAGCCAAGTTTTCATGAATTAATGTTTTTTCGTCTACCTAACCTACCTAACCTAACCTAACCTAGCTTTTTTTGGCTACCTAACCTAACCTTACCTATAAATATAGGTTAGGTTAGGTTAGGTAGGGTTGGTTAGGTTCAGTCATATATCTACGTTAATTTTAACTCCAATAAAAAAAAATTGACCTCATACATAGAGAAAAGAGTTGCTTTATCATTTCATAAGAAAAAAATTATAGTAAATATATTAATTCAGGAAAACTTGGCTTATTAGGCAAATCGGGCCTTGAATAGTAGGCTGAGAAGTGAGTTCTGGCTACTAGGTACGACATATATATATATATATATATATATAATATATATATATATATCAATTTACATAAATATATATTCACTAATATATTCCTTTAAAATTGACACAAGCGGATTAAGACGTCCTGTACATAACAGTTGCATTGCTCCTGGCAGTATGGGTTCGAGTCACTTCTGGCATGTGAGTTTTCAGTTGCATATAGTCCTGGGGACCATTAAGGCGTTGCATGTATATATATATATATATATATATATATATATATATATATATAATAATATAATATTATATATATATATATTTATATATATAGATATATATATATATATATATATATTATTATATTTAAAAAATCTGTCATATTTGTAAATTAAATAATAAATATTTAATTATTAAATTTAATTTAATTTGTTTTATTAATATAATTATTTAATAATTTAATAAAATAATAATTTATTAAAGAACATTAATTTGATTACTTATTTAATAAAATTAAATAATAAATTAAATTTGACATATACTTGTGTGTCCAGGAGGTCATCTGTGTCCCCTCAGATGGTCTCCCTTATCACAGTTTGTGTCTATAGATGGTGTCTGTGTGTGAGTGTGTATATCCCTGTGAGTGTCCGGGTGCGTGTGTGTCCGGTTATACCTGTGGGTCCAGGAGGCCATCTGTGTCCCCTCAGATGGTCTCCCTTATCACAGTCTATGGGTGTGTGTGAGTGTGAGTGCCCCTGTGAGTGTTCGGGTGAGGGTGTGTGTGTGAGTGTCCGGGTTTATGTGAGGTTTGGTTCCAGGGAAACATCCTCCCCCCCCTTCCCATATCTCCTCCCTTATTCCCACCGTGGGTTCGAATCCCAGGTGATTAGACCTGCTCTAGGTCCATGGATCCAAGGTATCCATCCGTGGCCCAACGGATTTCACCCCTTCCCCACTTTCCAAGGGCCAGGTCAATTCCAGCTATCCAGGGAACCTGTCGAAACAGAGGCAGCTACAGGAGGGGACACACAAATATTTGTGCCCTGCTGTTACACACACGTTCCGACAGACTCGATCGCAATCTATCCAGATGAGAAACACGTTCTCTTCGACTAGACCACGCTGGAGTCGCTGTATGTCTCAAATTTGGTCCCTTTATTTATAGTTAGTATTTTTGGTGAATTAATTGATTTGTTTTAATTTTTTTATTGACTTAAACTTATTGACTTATTGACTTATAAACTTATTATTGACTTGACTTATTGGTAGAACGATTTGGGGAGTTGGGGGGGGGGGGGGGGAGAGGGGGAGGGGGGGTTGTGTGTGAAATGGATTGTCGAGATCGTGGTTGGTTAGTATTTATCTAGTTGTGTTTACCTAGTTGTGCTTGCGAGGGTTGAGCTCTACTCTTTCGGCCCGCCTCTCAACTGTCAATCAATCAATTATTACTAACTAATAAAAAACATTCCACACACACACACCAGGAAGCAGCCCGTAACAGCTGTCTAACGCCTAGGTACATATTTACTGCTAGGGAACAGGGGCATCAGAATGATAGAAACTCTGCTGATTTCCGTTTGTTCCATCACCGTGGGATCGAATGAGCTACGATTACGAGTCGAGAGCGACGTCCACTCAGCTGTAAAGCCCCCTAGTTTGTGTATTGGTGCAACAGATAATTTGGGAGAGGTTAAGGGAAAGGAATGATGTTTGGTGGCTTTGAAAGCTTTGGATGGGAGGGGGGTTGGCAGTTATGAATTAAAATTGTTAATTATTTAAGATAGGATATATATGCAAAAGACGTTGCGAGATATAGTAAGAAAAGTGTTTCTGACTGAGGTTAGGTGCTGTGTGATTGATTTGTATGTTAGAAAAAAGAACACTTATTAGAAACTTAGATGATCTTTTGAAATGTTCCTTAGCAAATAGTTGCAAATTATTGTATAAAAGGGCTATGGTTACGCTACCCTAAACAACACACTTGAGCACAATTAGTCCACGGGATTCAGAGAGAGTGAGAGTGAACAGCGAAATAGTAACAAAAAATATGACAATGAGGAGAAACTATGTCATTCAAACGTTAACCATATAAATTACAGTAACACTAACCGAGCGTCCACATACATATTCCAATCAATTTACATAAATAAACATTCACCAATATATTCCTTTAAAATGGACACACGCAGATAGTTGCAGTACACATGTCAGTTCAATTACTGGTACACATAAACACTCATAGCTGGACGTGTCTGTCCATCTTGACAATAGTAGACATGTAACAAAAAATGTGACAATAATGGGAAACTATGTCATTCAAACGTATAAATGTTAACCATATAAATTACAGTAACACTAATCGCGCGCACACGTACATATGTCAATCAATTTACATAAATACACATTCACTAATGTGTACCTTTAAAATGGACACATACAGATAATTACCGTACACATGTCACTTCAATTACAGATACACATACACACACATAGCTTCAAGTGTCTGTCGGTCTTGACAATAGTACACATGGATACGCACACAAAACAGTCATTATCAATTAATGTGTGTGTGTGTGTGTGTGTATTTATTTTCTCCTTGTATTTACTATATGTATCTGCAGAATCGAGCTATTAGCTCTTGGACCCCGCCTATCAAATATATGTATTTTTCCTTTTTTTATATCTACTACATCTATTTCTCTCTAACACACACACATACACACACACACACACACACACACACACACACACACACACACACACACACACACACACACACACACACACACACACACACACACACACACACACTCTGACACTAGAACTTTTTTAGTGTCAGAGTGGTTGACAAATGGAATGCATTAGGGGGTGATGTGGTGGAGGCTCACTCCATACACAGTTTCAAGTGTAGATATGACAGAGCCCGATAGGCTCAGGAATCTGTACACCTGTTGATTGACGGTTGAGAGGCGGGACCAAAGAGCCAGAGCTCAACCCCCGCAAACACAACTAGGTGAGTACAACTAGGTGAGTACACACACACACACACACACACACACACACACACACACACACAAACTGGAGACCTACCGTCTAAACGGAGAGAGTTCGTTGGTTATAATCCTAATGGTCCCGTATCGAATCTCAGCTGATGCAATAGCAAATCGACAGATATTCTTTAACCTGATTCGCCTGTTCACCGGCTCCCCTCCGACCGGGGAGCCAGTCGGCCGAGCGGACAGCACACTGGACACTGGACTTGTGATCCTGTGGTCCCGGGTTCGATTCCGGGCGCCGCCGAGAAACAATGGGCAGAGTTTCTTTCACCTTGTGCCCCTGTTACCTTGCAGTAAAACAGGTACCTGGGTGTTAGTCATCTGTCACGCGCTGCTTCCTGGGGGGTGGAGGCGTGGTCGAGGACCGGACCGCGGGGACACTAAAGCCCCGAAATCATCTCAAGAAGAACCTCAAGAGATAAGCACAAATGAATCCATCAATGGATCCATCTATCTATCTACTTATATCTGTCAATCCATCAATCTATCTTCCCATAAACCAACCATTTATCATTATATACATTTATATTCCATTTATCCGTCCATCAACTCTTCTGTCTATCCATCCATCTACTCATATGTCTTTCCATCCATCAGATAGACGGATGCATCTATGCATCCGTCTATCCGTCAATGTATATATTTAGCAATCAATGTAAACATCCATCTATCTACTTATATAAATTTTCCTTTAATCCCTGTTTCACCTGCACCACTCCCCCTGTTCCCCCATCCCCATCCCTGTTTCACCTGCACCACTCCCCTGTTCCCCCATCCCCATCCCTGTTTCACCTGCACCACTCCCCTGTTCCCCCATCCCTGTTTCACCTGCACCACTCCCCTGTTCCCCAATCCCCATCCCTGTTTCACCTGCACCACTCCCTTGTTCCCCCATCCCCATCCCTGTTTCACCTGCACCACTCCCCTGTTCCCCCATCCCCATCCCTCTTTCACCTGCACCACTCCCCCTGTTCCCCCATCCCCATCCCTGTTTCACCTGCACCACTCCCTCTGTTTCTCCCTCTTCATCCCTGTTTCACCTGCACCACTCCCCCCTGTTTCTCCCTCTTCATCCCTGTTTCATATGCACCACTCCCCTGTTCCCCCATCCCCATCCCTGTTTCACCTGTACAGCACCCCCTGTTCCCCCCTCTTCCTCCCTGTTTCACCTGCACCACTCCCCCTGTTCCCTCTCTTCATTCCACCTCTAAATCCCGTATCCTCCCCCCCCCCTACCACCTTTGCACCTCTTCCTTTAACTTAAATCAGGACCAATAAACTACTTTATGTGTTTAATTTAGGTTTTTTCTAAGTACGAAAAAGCTTTCAGCCACCTCAAGCATTATTTTACAATTAACTTTAATTAAATTGGTAGGGGGGGGGGAGTGATAAGAATAATTAATAATTATTCCTAAATCCTTTAGCTAAAGTCAACACTGATCAACCTATGCCCGTTCCCTACCCCAGACCATTCCCTCTAAAAATACATTAATTTAGTAATAATAAGCCTTATTAATATATTAATAAATTTTTTTTTAAATAAATCTGTGTATGGCTGCAGCCTCCAGCATGTGGCTTCATTACATAGACAGACATTCTCTTTATATATATATATATATATATATATATATATATATATATATATATATATATATATATATATATATATATATATATATATATATTATTAAATATGACCGAAAAAGTAAGATTAATAATTCTAACACGAATTTTCTCAATCTTTCGTACATTTCTTTTCACTGTTGGAGGTAAATCAAAAATCAATTCTCCAAAATTCATTTTTATTTCTAGTCTGACGCGACACGAGCGCGTTTCGTAAAACTTATTACATTTTCAAAGACTTTAGTTTACAAATACACAACTGAATAGAACTTACGCATCTCCGTTTCTATATCTACATTTGAGAGAGGTGGATGGGGTGAGGTGGCATTAATATGGTATTAATTTCATCAACACAAGACAGAACAAGAGGTGGTATTAATAGGGTATTAATTTCATCAACACAAGACAGAACAAGAGGTGGTATTAATAGGGTATTAATTTCATCAACACAAGACAGAACAAGAGGTGGTATTAAAAGGGTATTAATTTCATCAACACAAGACAGAACACAAAACAATGGGTATTGAATAGAAGTGATTGTAGAAAGCCTATTGGTCCATATTTCTTGATGCTTCTATATTGGAGCGGAGTCTTGAGGTGGGTAGAATATATATATATATATATATATATAAATATATATATATATATATAATATATAGATATATATATAATATATATATATATATAATATATATATATATATATATATATATATATCAATTTACATAAATATATATTCACTAATATATTCCTTTAAAATTGACACAAGCGGATTAAGACGTCCTGTACATAACAGTTGCATTGCTCCTGGCAGTATGGGTTCGAGTCACTTCTGGCATGTGAGTTTTCAGTTGCATATAGTCCTGGGGACCATTAAGGCTTGTTCGCATGTAATATATATAAATATATATATATATTATATATATATATATATAATATATATTATATATATATATATATTATATATATATATATATATATATATATATATATATATATATTTAAAAAATCTGTCATATTTGTAAATTAAATAATAAATATTTAATTATTAAATTTAATTTAATTTGTTTTATTAATATAATTATTTAATAATTTAATAAAATAATAATTTATTAAAGAACATTAATTTGATTACTTATTTAATAAAATTAAATAATAAATTAAATATTGATATATACTTGTGTGTCCAGGAGGTCATCTGTGTCCCCTCAGATGGTCTCCCTTATCACAGTTTGTGTCTATAGATGTGTGTCTGTGTGTGAGTGTGTATATCCCTGTGAGTGTCCGGGTGCGTGTGTGTCCGGTTATACCTGTGGGTCCAGGAGGCCATCTGTGTCCCCTCAGATGGTCTCCCTTATCACAGTAGTAGTAGGGTGTACGACTCACAGGGGAATTTTTTTTCTGGGAGAAAATTCCCCTCTGAGTCGTGGGGGTTTCAGGTGAATTTGGAAATTCCCCTGTGAGTCGTACGACTCACAGACGAATTTTGTTTTCTTGGAAATTCATGTGTATCGCTTGGGGGTTTTCAGGTAAATTTTGTCAGTCACAGATTTTAGAAGTAAGGATTTCTTATGAGAAAATAATTTCCGAGACTTAGAAGTTTGTTAAGGCCTTATGGGACAAATTCAAGTAACGTATGTAGCGCTTTAGGGTTTCCAGGAGAACTCTACGGACATGTTTTACATGTTTTCAACTTAAAAATCGTCTATGTAAGCCTTAGTTATTCATATAAATTTAGAAAATCACCTGTGTAAGTCATGGTTTTCAAGTCTCGTACTCACACCCCCCTCCCTCCCCCCTTACCTCGCAATCTCTCGCGTCACCTTTATTTACCTTACGCCCGGCCAGCCAGTCGGCTCTTAATCTTATCTTATCATAATATCTGGACCGTCTCTCTCTCTCTCTCTCTCTCTCTCTCCTCTTCATATTATTCCCTCTTCCTATTTTCTGACATACTAATATTTTATTCCTTTTTCATTAACCAGTCAGTTTTATACAAATCAACCGAAGCATCTCAATGTAACCTTTAATACTGAAACTGCCTCAGAGACTATCTAAGCTGGCCCCAGCTACCTGCCCCAGGCTATCTGCCCGAGGCAATCATCACCTGATTACCTGCCCCAGACATCCACCAGTCATTGTCGGCATTCGCCACCGTAATAATATTTATATATATATACATTAAGCGTTAATAAAACTTATTTATTTATTTATAATTTATTTAGTCATCTAATTCATAGTTTACACAATTTATAATAAACGATTCATTTAGCCCGAAGTTCTAAGAAGCTCGCTCCTCAATCCGCTTGTATAATATCCGTCCTATTCACTCTTCATCTCTGTAAATAAAGAATAACAGTTTCAGATAGCGTTTACACATGTACAATATTTATCAGACACATAAAACCTCGAAACAAATGTACTCACCATTTTCCGTTAGATAATTTGTTATAGCCTCATTCAGCCAGTCGTCTCCAAGCACATTTTCCAACAAATATCGCTCTTATCATAACACAGCGTTTCATAGCAGCTCGGCATATTTTTAAATAAAGCATAAGATAGCCTCATTACGTTCCTATCATTCTGCATATATTCTCCATAAGTAAAACTAGTTTCAAATAGCTTTATTGCAGTTTTTAGATCCTTGTTTGAAAGATGGTAACAGAAAAACATCGCATATAGCCCGCATACGTAAGTATTTAAACTCTGAAGTCTCTCTGTAAACGTGTATACATCACAGTCTTTATAATAATTTAAAAACTCCGAAATATATGGCGAATACACATTTATTCCATATGAATCGAGTATAACTATTTTCCGTTTAGATTTATATACAGCAATCCAGTGACCCATTACTTCCTTAGAGTCTCTTCCTAAGGTATTTATTATAAACATAATCGGCCTGTCCCGTATTTGCTTCATTATTCTATATATATCCGTCGCTAAATAGCATCCAATATATTTAGCTTTACTACCTTTCATATCGTTCAATGCCGTATTAATTTGTTTGCAGTTCATGCTCTTGTATCACACACAACTCGCCTATCTGAATAAATTCTCAATACTCCCGTTGTAATTCCGAATAAAATAATAACTTTATTTGATTTCGCTGGAACAGCAAATTCTAATGTAATTCTCAGGTTGCCCGAAGCCTCTATAGGAAGGGTATCTCTCAATTCCTCAGGCGTTAGTCTAAATGCCAGTAATGTTCTTCCTTTTATAAATGAATTATATGTCAAGGTATTGCAAGCATTAAAGCCTACTGTATTTTGAGTCTCGTAGTATAGTTTCGAACATTTATTCGGGAACTTGCAAGTTATATTAAATAAGTTTGTCCCATCACGTGTAATATATACATTAGATAAATCGCAGTGATCGAAATAAAGTGGATTAAGTGTATACGCTCCTGATATTGCTTCCATATCCATCATCATAATAAATAATTTATCTGGGATAATGCTCCCCCATGGCTGGTCAATACTTAATCTCTGCTGCCCATTACCGAGAATGAACGTCTTATGGAGTGTCTTATCAAACGTATATGTAACTGGTGTATTTTGTTCAGCCAGAGCTCTATTAATAGCCTCCAATCCAGATGCAAATGGAGTTATCCGATCAATCCACATTCTAGCTAGTTTTATGTTAAACTTATATCCAGATTCAATACTGTTTATAACCCACGGATCACTGTTAAGTTCTAATCTCAAACGAATATCAATTCCATCCAAAAGATATTCGCTCAAAGTTGTAATGTCCAATAGCAGTTTAAAGCAACAATTTACTCCCTCAGTTTTTAACTTTACAAATCTAGATTTAAGGTCTTCTGAGGCATTCTTAAAATAATCTACATCATATTTTTCAGGGAAAACATCATTATAGAAATACGTCAGTTCTTTAAATCTTTCAGCTTTACATTCAGAAAGCGTCGTCATTAGCTTTACATATGATAAATATGAAAATAGTGAATTAGTTTCCACCACTTGCTCATTTAAATAAACAGTTACAGCTTTAAACATTGTCTGGGACAACCATTGACTATTGATGCATTTTTAATATCCGCTAAAGCCGTAATTCCGTCAGGTCCCGTTAATTCAACCATCAGTTCTAGCGTCAAGCTCGAAAGATCAATAAATTGACCCTTAACTCCCGGGATACGAAATTCAATATAAGAGTCTTTAAATTTATTGTTAATACTTGAATTCACAGGTAAAATATCCTGTGTCTGTCTTGAAAATATCGTACTTTCAACCATTCTATGAGGACTAACTTTAGGAAAGCCATCGCTTATAGCAGCTGTATAATTTTCTAAAGGAACTTGCAATGCTGCACTAGGAGCATTTACACTCATCATGTCTGCGTCTAGCATACAACTAGTACTGTTTTTATGAAAACACGTCTTTATATCTATCCATTTTCTTTATATAGGCAGGTCTTTTCGTTTTTCTTTTCGTTATTCGGCCACCTGCTAACAATTTAGGACCTATACTTTTCAATGTTTCCATACCGCGTTTTCTAATTGAATCTTTCAAAGTACCTTGACCAGCATTTATATCCTGCAAAACATTCTGTCCCATTGTCAATGCAGCTGGCATAATAGTTTTTAATAGGAAAGGAGTTGCTCTACGAGCTAGACCAGTTAAGAAACTTAATATTCCACCTCCTCTTAAATGTCTTCTATCAAAAACAGTAATATCGCCCAGTGCTCCACCTCTCTTCCCTCGAGGAGCGATAAATCGCCCTACCTCGTCAACAGACAGCGGTACAAACCCGACCCTCATGTTTAAACAGGCCAAGAGAGAATGATAAACTCCCTCTACTCATGCCATTATATATCAACGGGTCTAATATGTAATACTGCAATCGTACATCCATCCTTTTCAAAATATACAGGCTCCCCATCTTGATCTGTTAATCTAATACTGATGCCATCAATATTAGTCGTATTTAAAGGTTTATATAATTTCCTGTGTGTTACATTACTTTGAAACGAAACAACATCCAAGATATTTACAATCTGATTACCAAACATGGTGGGCTGCACCTTATCACAATATACACACAAGAAATCTATACGGCCTCCTGGCCTAGGATGATAATAGCAAGTATCTTGTACAAATAACCTGTTATTAGGTGGCTTATTCATAATAAAAATATCATAGGCTTTACCTACTTCAGCTCCAATAACTTTACATATATTTCGACCGAAAGATAAAGAAATTCGAACAACTAATTTTCCATCCTTTGTAATAAATAATTTTAACAACTTCTCACTAAATGCTGCATTAAACTTAATTCGATTAATACTCGAATCATATTTCATATAAACGTCCCCGTGATCTGGGAAATTATAATTAAGTACGGGTCCTATAAAACTCAGTGAACCTTTTGAAAATATAGTAGAAATTTCTCTATTTAAAATAGTCGTTAGCTCTATGCAATTATCACTGGCTAAAATATCCGACTTTAAAGTGAAAGATGTATTCACCGTACTCAAATCAGATAAACTTTTATTAGACACTAGAAGTTGAACTGAAATAAAACTTTCCGGGTCATTCCTCCTAACAGCGAAATAAGATGGAGGCAGGAATATATTCTTCAGGCACACTTCATAAGCTTTATTCGGGTCTAAAGGCAGCTGATTATGTAATCTATTTTCAAAAGCATTGGGAGCATTGTTTTTAAATACATCAGTATCAGAGTTACTCGCTGCATATATAACGTAACTATCCATCCTGTAGACTAATAGTAAATGATAAAAATAAACAGAAACTCACCTTAATATGATATCCAGGTAGACTCTCCTTCATCTACAGCCTTGATCTTCCTCTTCAAACTTGGAGGAGAAAACACTTGATTTTTCGCATCTACATTTCTAAATAAATTCTTAGGTGTAGATGTCAAAGAGTAGAACAACTTTGCAATTGGCAGTTTATCTTCTGGGAATAACAATTTCGGAGTGCACATCCTGCCTATAACGTCATCAACAATATTGAGCCCAGTAACTGGCGATGTAATGTTCCCTTCCTCATCCCACTTTACAAGTCCAGTTGTATTAAAATAATTTAACAAGGAGACAGCAAAATCATAATCCTTAAGCTTTAATCTTAAGTCTATCAAGTGTTGTATAACAGGATTTGTTCTCACTGTCGTCGTAGGCTTCTCAACACTTACTGCCGTAGGCTTCTGTTGATCAATAGCTTTTCGTGGTACAAGATAGAATTCTTTCATTATTCCTTATTAAATAGCCTTGAAATGAAATTTATAGCTATGGGAAGTAAAATGCCCAATAAATTACCTCCTCTTTTACTTGTTAATATGTCTTTCTTGAGTGAAATAGCTTTCTTCTTACAGGCTAATGTATGGAGTAGAGCTCTATATTTAGAAAGTCTCTTTAAAATAGGCTTCCCAACTTCAATTTTATTTTTTAAGAAATTATTAAATATTTCTGATAAGCAAAGTATATGTTCCTTTTTAAGAGTCTTAATTAACTTTTTCCTAGAATTATAACCTAATCTAGCTAATAGTTCAATAAATCCACGATACTTGCTAACTAAGGGCTGCTTCTTCATAGTTTCTTCACGTCATCTGAATTCACCCACTGATCAAATGAACTGTCGTAACCGACGTATCTAACTTTATATAAAGTAGTATTACCAACTTTACGTTTACTTATAATTCTCTCAATTTCAAATGTATCTGACAAGTAGGTGGGAGTCAACTCCTCTCTATAAAATCCGCCTTCTATAAGTCTATTATTTAAGTCCTTTAGATAATATAAAGGCACGGGTTGTTTAGTATCAATTTGAGCAATTGTAAATATTTCCTTAGTGTTCTGTTGATGAAAACCTCTTTTGAACTTTGAAATACGATTAGATAAGGCAAGCCGTACTGTATCTCCTACAGACAGATGATTACTGATGCGTGGCTTAGTCTGCTGCTCTCCTTTATACATGAGCTTAAATTGCCTAGTCACATCTTGAGGCGAAGATAAAGCATGTACATCAATAGGTATTTTCCCCTTTAATCCTCTATGTGGTGTTCTATTATACGTTTTAACCATATCAGGTAAAACATTTATATAGGTTAAGGTGTTATAAGCCGTTAAATATTTATATATCTTAGTTTTCAATGTTCTTATAAATCTCTCTGCAATGCTGGCTTTAGTTTCCTGAGAAAATACACTGTACAGATCAATGTTTTTACTGTCTAACAATCGTTTCATATATTTATTATAGAATTCACCGCCCTTATCAGTGTTAAGCTTCCTTACACCTTTTGATGAAGGTAAATCCAGAACAGCTTTCATGGCTTCACTTACACTCTGACCTGATTTAGTGGATAGTGGAACTACATGTGCAAACCTTGAAAATATATCAACACAAACTAATAAATATTTAATATCATTGTTGTGCTTAGCTAACAATGTCATATCAGCCAAGTCACTGGTAAAGAAAGCTTTAGGTCTAGGTGCTAAGATACGTCTTCGTTTAAATTTACGTTTTTTTAATAGATGTAAGGTATAAGCATTAGACGTTTTTAAATAGTCTTTCACATCTTTTATAGTTATTTCAGGGATTGTTTTCTTTGCAGCCTTATACAATTTTAAAACGCCACCAAACCCACCTATGGACTTGGGGTCATTGTATATCTTATTAAGAGCTTGTGTAATGTTCACCATTGATACACTATTTCATATGGGGGTTCATTTACAATATTTCCCCTAAATATTATGGATTCAGGTGTTTTAACGCCCAAGTCAACAAGTAAATACCCATACTGTCGAGAAATCACTTTCTTATATATATCTAAAAATTTCTTGGCATCTTGTTTTCCGAATATTTGTCTGCCTAATGTTTCTATCTGGGACAAGTCTCTTGATTTAAGCAGAATAAAATGAGAAGCATTTAAACTTATAGATCTAGAAAATTTCCCACTGAAAAATATATTTTGGGTTATAAAAATAACAGAGATGTTCTCATGCCGTCCCTTAGTAAATATATCACTTACTATTTTAGAGTTTGTAGATTCAACATACAAGTCATCATAAACAACTAATATATGAGATGTGTCCTCTGGATCACGATCATCTAAAGGGTTTACAATTTCAGAGTAAAAAGATATCTTATGTTTAATGAGTGGATTAGTTCTCAACTCTTTATACCCGCTTCCACAGATAATTATTTTTGCAAAGTTCTGCTGATATTTCTCTATCATTTTAGCACATAAATAGCTCTTCCCACCATTTGAAAATCCAGCAATAATAATTCTTGACGGTTCACTAAATATATTCAACTGGGATTCAGTAATAACTTTTTTCTGCCCTTCCATGTTGCTAGGATTCAATAGACTAACTACAAATATATAATGAAAGGAGTATTTAAACGAAATCTACATTCGAGTTTTATTTAAACATAACCAATAAAATCATAGTCATAACATAACCAATACAGTAATAAAATCATAGAATATACAATATCATAGCCAATAAAATCATAGTCATAACATATCCAATACAGTAATAAAATCATAGAATATACATTATTATAGACATTTGAATCATAGTCATTTCATATCAATACAGTAATAAAATCATAGAATATCAAATATCATAGCCAATAAAATCATAGTCATAACATATCCAATACAGTAATAAATAAATCAGTCTTAAAATAGCAATTTGAACATATCAAATACAGTAATAAAATCATAGAATATACATTATCATAGACATTAAATCATAGTAACATATCCAATACAGTAACAAATCATATCCAATACAGTAACAAATCTTAGTCATTTTCATATCAAATACAGTAACAAATCATAGCCAATACAATATCATAGACATTTGAATATAGTTATAGATAATACATAGACAATACAGTAACAGACTTAGTTGTTGTTAGGGAATAATTGCTGAGCGACTCTATCCCGCTTTTCCCAAAGATTAAAAATGGGGAACAATTGACGTCTTGGTTGGGGATTATCTACAATTACTGGATCCCTACCTGCACCTCTTCCTCTACCTGTACCTCTTCCTGTACCTCTTCCTCTACCTGTACCTGTACCTCACGCTCTGGAATGTCTGGGTGACCGTAAGCTAATGACTCTGTGGGACTAATGAGGTACCTCTTGTCATCAAAAGCTGACAGACCGCGCTTAGTTGTTTTACACGTGCATATCTGTCCATTAACATTACGAATAGATCGGGATACAAAATTAAAAGTTGTATTTGTCTCTAATGTGTTCTGAAAAGATGCATGTGTTATTTTCTTTTGTTGGTGATAAGGAATCCCTTTACATTTACATAAATGTTCATTATCAAGGGTTAGGAGAGAGTAAGTTTTAGGCTTGAGTGCAATTAATTCAGTTATGATTTTCTGCTTTACTTCTGACTTGAGGAGTCCTAGTTCACCTTTGCGAGTAGCAGAATACATGGGATGATCTTTGTCGAAATTACTGAAATCCATATAATCTACTAGAGGAGCTTTTGTCATTTCTTGGAAAGCATCTTTACAGGTCAGAGTAAATATGAATGAGTCTGTATCCGTATAAATTAGTCTAGCTCTCTCCCCATAATGGGCTTTAACTACATTATACCAGAACTCGTATAAACGCCTCTTGGCTATCTGCAAGATCTGATATCCCATGTAAGAAGGAGTGGTAACTTTAAGGATGTCTTTCATTACTGTACAGAGAACCCTATCTTGACCTAAAGAGACAGCTCGTTTATACAAAGGGTTTCTTGCATGAGTTAAGAATGAATGTTTTGTCGTTACTAGATGGTGAGTATTAGCATATCTAGATATATTTGTCATTGATTTCCCGTACAGACTATTACTTATGAGTTTAAAAGCTTTTCCTTTAACTTTACAGGTGGTATTGGCTCGTTCTCGAATGTTGGTTGAAATAAAATCTTTTAAATAGGGAGCCTGATTAAATTCATAGATTGTTTTTACTCGTTCAACTTCTAGTCCAAGTTTTAATAGCAATTGCAGGAAATCAAGGCTTACTAAGTAGTCGTTTTGGGGCAAGTGGGATGCAATTAACTTAGTATTTTTAGGTGGGAGCTTACGTTTTTCATCATTAAGGGTTTTCTTACTGTACTCTGACAAAAACTCCTCCGTTATATTAGTATGAGACAGTACAAGGGGCAGATCATCAGTATACCTGGCTACCTCGGGAGATACATGTTTTGTATCGCATAAAATCCAATAGCCTTTGTCTTGATTACAGGGGATATGTTGTAACCCTTGCCCTAATAAGGTATCCCGCTCAAGGTCAGTTAATTGTCTAATCCCTCCCTGGGGAAGTACCTCAGCCATGCACGCTGCATATAAGCTGTTAAAGTCGAGGTACAAAATGTGAGTATCGTCATCAGAGCTAGGGTTAGATGTAGTGTGCTCGTTAACAGCCTGTGTAAATTGTCTAATGGAAGATGTGAACCCTCCTCTAAGATTCCTTCTCAACAAATCATATATATTCTGATCATACACATAGTCAAGTACAACTTTTGATTTAAATAAGAAGCGTCCCAAGCATAACTAGGAAGTGATACATAGAAAACAATATCTAGTTCATAAATTTCTTTCAGTGATGTTCGCCAAAGTGTAAATATATCAACTAGCATTCCCACGTCAACTTTTAAATATAACATGAGGTAATCCTTGATGTTTGTACAGTTCCCTAAATTAAATACTTTAAGAGCATTGTTATAATCTTCTTCAGACAGTGGAGAGTCATGTAAAACATTGTAAAACTTATCTCGCGAAGGGAGCTGAGGTTCATCTAACACGTCCATGGAAGAAATATAATCATAACATAGGCTTTGTTTACCTTTAATTAACAGAGCTTTAGCTTCATCGGATACGCCATTTAGTATGTGTTCAGTGTACTTGGTGGGTTTCTTACCGGCAACGTGCTCGCTTGCTAAGGTTCCTAATGACCCATTAAGGAGAGCTAGGCTATCTAGGAATTTAAGTTTACCTATGATGACTTGCATAAATTTCAATCCTTCCTTGGTTAGAATTTCTACATCGCGGTGAGGATTTTTGGACAGTTCTTTAAGTATAATTCCAAGATCATAGGCAGCATTATGGGAAAATGTGGTCAAGTATCTACGAGCATTTTTACATTGTAAATTGCAACGAGCACAATAAGCACCTAAGTAATTATTTTCCTGAATAGCATGATTATGATGTCTATGTTTATCTTTCTTATCCTTGAAAGTTTGATGACACAATTGACACGTATTTTGTCTTTGAAACATTCTTTCCTGTTCTCTAGACAAGTTCTTAGGGAAGTTGGGGAGCTGAGCATGAATAGCTTTCCATGAGGCTTCTAGCTTTGTAATAAAATGATTGACCGCGTCTGGGCCTACGTATGAATACGTTTCTACGACATTGAATTCCCTGTCTAAAATCATGTAAGCATAAGCAATTGCTTTATGCTTACATTCCACCATGCCTCTAGGATTTTGACGGTCTAATAGACATTCAAAATCGTAATAGGCGGTGTGAGTTGGGCTATAGGTCCTACCGTAATTTTTAAAACTGATTTTATCACTAGGATTATAGAACGAAAATACTTGGGATACAGTGCATGACTCTTCGTGAGCCTGAATTTCATCTAAGGGAGCATGCAAAAGGCAAATTTTACAGAATTTATGAGTGTCAGGAATTTTAGATTATGGTTAATATTCTTTACAAATTTATCAAAATCCTTGATCAGACAGAGATGCTTGCCTTCTAATAACAACAAAGGGACTTTATCGGCATACTTTTCCTGGCTTTTCCTAGCTAAACTAAGATAGTATCTGTTACTTTCATGAGTTATTGTATAAATATAAATAGAAATTTTGTTAAGCTTCTCTATTTTCTTAAGGTTATCAAATGATACGGGGAATCTGATTTCATCTGCCCATACTACGAATCTTCTACACCATCGAAGGCTTTTGTAATGATGTCTAACGTTATCATAGTCCTGCCCAATGCTAAGTTTTTATACGCTGCAATGCACTGTAACAAACACTCATCTCCTTCACTTTCAGGATTAAATACTGATTCTTTACCCTTTAATTTTGCAGGATATGGTACGTAAGATCCAAGGTGCATAGGGTGGCGAATATATGAAAAATTAATGGCAAAGCCTGACATGGAATGAATTCCTACACTTGAGGATTGGACATTTTTTAGGCATTCGTCAATTTTAGCAGACATTTCGTCAACCCATGAATTTACAAGAACTTCCACCTCTTCCTGTGTAACAGTCTGAGTTTCGCCTCTAATTGAAAATACTTCGTCTAATATTTCATATTGATGTCGGCATGATTAAGTTTTTGCAAAATTAGGCTTACATCAGGGTAAATGTGAAATGAGGGAGGGAATTCTTCCTGTATTTGTCTGAACTGATTGTCTATATATTCTATAAAAAATTCCCTATACCTATTTATATAAGCTGGGGTCAGCGTCTAAATGACCGGGAATGGAGAACGAATGTCTCGAGAATGAACCTTCGAAATGGTTAATGACTTCTAACACTCGCGGAACAACGTTATCTAAGTTAAGTACCTCTGGGGAATCTGGAGCGTTGACTTCTTCATCTGATATGTCGTGAACAGGGGGTTGATTGTCTTCTTCTTCTTCATCTGAGGATGCTGCTGGTTGCCGTCTGGTGCATCTTCTTCTAGCTCCTGGGACAGCTGGGGTTGACTGCGTACAGGTGTGCTCCACTCAGAGGGTTGGGTTGAATCCAGGGGCGATTCTGTAATATAATATTAGCAATGAATAAACATTAAGAGGAAAACAAATTTGAAAACAATAAGAGGATTTGAAAACCTTAATAGGAAAATATCGTGTAAATAAGAGGAATTATTATTAAGAGGAAAAACAAAAAGTTTAAATAAGAGGAAAAACTGAATTACAGATAAATAATAATATTACTTACGAGCTGGGATGTTGATTCCACCAAGTATGAGATTCTCTTGATCACGAATAGGAACTCCTGTAATGGAAATATTTTTCTGTATGAGTACTTATTACTTGTTTATACACTTGTTAAAAATACAATTATTAACTTTTAAAATTACGAAAATTATTGTGAAAACGTACGGTTATTTATGATGCGACGGCGTTTGGGTGGAGGTTCAATGACGTTTCTGGCTTCGGTGGGAGGTTCCCGGTTAACGGAGAAACGACAGTATGGGCAGGAAGTAGAACCATGAACTGAAATGAAAATAATATATATAAATTGACTGTCTGTATGTATGTATGTGTGTTTCGGATATATATTTTCTTTGAAAGTTTATTGAATGTGCGAGAAAAAGCGGTACTTACGATTTGCACAATAGAGTTGTCCACAGCTGGTACAGGTTACGTCAAAATGTCCAGGCGGTGTAGGCCCGTTGCATCCTATACAGTACAGTCTGCATTCTTGAAGAGCGTTGATGGACATTTCACCTAGGCATGTTAAACATCGTGTTTGACACACATGAACGATTTCGTTGTTGATAGGAGACAGGCACAGAGGACACACTGACATGATGATATGACTAGGCTAGGGGAACCTTGTGAACAGGATGAAGATTGAATTGACTGAAAGTGTAGGCCTCTGAGACTTTGGCGATCTGAGGGGGCCCCTGAATGAGCGTAATAACGATAGTGTGCCCCTGAGTGAGCGTTTGGCTGTTTTATTAATAGCGAGAATGATTGGCGAATACTGGGAATAAACTCTTTTATTATAAATTGTGTAAACTATGAATTAGATGACTAAATAAATTATAAATAAATAAATAAGTTTTATTAACGCTTAATATATATATATAAATTATTACGGTGGCGAACGCCGACAATGACTGGTGGATGTCTGGGGCAGGTAATCAGGTGATGATTGCCTCGGGCAGATAGCCTGGGGCAGGTAGCTGGGGCCAGCTTAGATAGTCTCTGAGGCAGTTTCAGTATTAAAGGTTACATTGAGATGCTTCGGTTGATTTGTATAAAACTGACTGGTTAATGAAAAAGGAATAAAATATTAGTATGTCAGAAAATAGGAAGAGGGAATAATATGAGAGAGGAGAGAGAGAGAGAGAGGAGGGACGGTCCAGATATTATGGATAAGATAAGATAAGAGAGTATGCGAGTCTGGCTGGCCGGGCGTAAGTAAATAAAGGTGACGCGAGATTGCGAGGTAAGGGGGGAGGGAGGGGTGTGATGTACGAGACTTGAAAACCATGACTTACACAGGTGATTTTCTAAATTTATATGAATAACTAAGGCTTACATAGACGATTTTGTAAGTTGAAAACATGTAAAACATGTCCGTAGAGTTCTCCTGGAAACCCTAAAGAGCTACATACGTTATTTGAATTTCCCATAAGGCCTTAACAAACTTCTAAGTCTCGGAAATTATTTTTCTCATAAGAAATCCTTACTTCTAAAATCTGTGACTGTCCAAATTCGCCTGAAAAACCCTGGCTCACAAACGATTTTCTCCCAGAAAAAAAAAAATCGTGTGTGAGTCGTACAACTCACAGGGGTCCTCCCCCCCCAAAAAAAAAATCGTCTGTGGACCGCCAACCCTACTACTCACAGTCTATGGGTGTGTGTGTGAGTGTGAGTGCCCCTGTGAGTGTTCGGGTGAGGGTGTGTGTGTGAGTGTCCGGGTTTATGTGAGGTTTGGTTCCAGGGAAACATCCTTCCCCCCCCCCCTTCCCATATCTCCTCCCTTATTCCCACCGTGGGTTCGAATCCCAGGTGATTAGACCTGCTCTAGGTCCATGGATCCAAGGTATCCATCCGTGGGCCCAACGGATTTCACCCCTTCCCCACTTTCCAAGGGCCAGGTCAATTCCAGCTATCCAGGGAACCTGTCGAAACAGAGGCAGCTACAGGAGGGGACACACAAATATTTGTGCCCTGCAGTTACACACACGTTCCGACAGACTCGATCGCAATCTATCCAGATGAGAACACGTTCTCTTCCGACTAGACCACGCTGGAGTCGCTGTATGTCTCAAATTTGGTCCCTTTATTTATAGTTAGTATTTTTGGTGAATTAATTGATTTGTTTTAATTTTTTATTGACTTAAACTTATTGACTTATTGACTTATAAACTTATTATTGACTTGACTTATTGGTAGAACGATTTGGGGAGTTGGGGGGGGGGGGGGAGAGGGGGAGGGGGGGTTGTGTGTGTAATGGATTGTCGAGATCGTGGTTGGTTAGTATTTATCTAGTTGTGTTTACCTAGTTGTGCTTGCGAGGGTTGAGCTCTACTCTTTCGGCCCGCCTCTCAACTGTCAATCAATCAATTATTACTAACTAATAAAAAACATTCCACACACACACACCCAGGAAGCAGGCCGTAACAGCTGTCTAACGCCTAGGTACATATTTACTGCTAGGGAACAGGGGCATCAGAATGATAGAAACTCTGCTGATTTCCGTTTGTTCCATCACCGTGGGATCGAATGAGCTACGATTACGAGTCGAGAGCGACGTCCACTCAGCTGTAAAGCCCCCTAGTTTGTGTATTGGTGCAACAGATAATTTGGGAGAGGTTAAGGGAAAGGAATGATGTTTGGTGGCTTTGAAAGCTTTGGATGGGAGGGGGGTTGGCAGTTATGAATTAAAATTGTTAATTATTTAAGATAGGATATATATGCAAAAGACGTTGCGAGATATAGTAAGAAAAGTGTTTCTGACTGAGGTTAGGTGCTGTGTGTTTGATTTGTATGTTAGAAAAAAGAACACTTATTAGAAACTTAGATGATCTTTTGAAATGTTCCTTAGCAAATAGTTGCAAATTATTGTATAAAAGGGCTATGGTTACGCTACCCTAAACAAACACACTTGAGCACAATTAGTCCACGGGATTCAGAGAGAGTGAGAGTGAACAGCGAAATAGTAACAAAAAATATGACAATGAGGAGAAACTATGTCATTCAAACGTTAACCATATAAATTACAGTAACACTAACCGAGCGTCCACATACATATTCCAATCAATTTACATAAATAAACATTCACCAAATATTCCTTTAAAATGGACACACGCAGATAGTTGCAGTACACATGTCAGTTCAATTACTGGTACACATAAACACTCATAGCTGGACGTGTCTGTCCATCTTGACAATAGTAGACATGTAACAAAAAATGTGACAATAATGGGAAACTATGTCATTCAAACGTATAAATGTTAACCATATAAATTACAGTAACACTAATCGCGCGCACACGTACATATGTCAATCAATTTACATAAATACACATTCACTAATGTGTACCTTTAAAATGGACACATACAGATAATTACCGTACACATGTCACTTCAATTACAGATACACATACACACACATAGCTTCAAGTGTCTGTCGGTCTTGACAATAGTACACATGGATACGCACACAAAACAGTCATTATCAATTAATGTGTGTGTGTGTGTGTGTATTTATTTTCTCCTTGTATTTACTATATGTATCTGCAGAATCGAGCTATTAGCTCTTGGACCCCGCCTATCAAATATATGTATTTTTCCTTTTTTTATATCTACTACATCTATTTCTCTCTAAACACACACATACACACACACACACACACACACACACACACACACACACACACACACACACACACACACACACACACACACACACACACACACACACTCTGACACTAGAACTTTTTTAGTGTCAGAGTGGTTGACAAATGGAATGCATTAGGGGGTGATGTAGTGGAGGCTCACTCCATACACAGTTTCAAGTGTAGATATGACAGAGCCCGATAGGCTCAGGAATCTGTACACCTGTTGATTGACGGTTGAGAGGCGGGACCAAAGAGCCAGAGCTCAACCCCCGCAAACACAACTAGGTGAGTACAACTAGGTGAGTACACACACACACACACACACACACACACACAAACTGGAGACCTACCGTCTAAACGGAGAGAGTTCGTTGGTTATAATCCTAATGGTCCCATATCGAATTTCAGCTGATGCAATAGCAAATCGACAGATATTCTTTAACCTGATTCGCCTGTTCACCGGCTCCCCTCCGACCGGGGAGCCAGTCGGCCGAGCGGACAGCACACTGGACACTGGACTTGTGATCCTGTGGTCCCGGGTTCGATTCCGGGCGCCGCCGAGAAACAATGGGCAGAGTTTCTTTCACCTTGTGCCCCTGTTACCTTGCAGTAAAACAGGTACCTGGGTGTTAGTCAGCTGTCACGCGCTGCTTCTGGGGGGTGGAGGCGTGGTCGAGGACCGGACCGCGGGGACACTAAAGCCCCGAAATCATCTCAAGAAGAACCTCAAGAGATAAGCACAAATGAATCCATCAATGGATCCATCTATCTATCTACTTATATCTGTCAATCCATCAATCTATCTTCCCATAAACCAACCATTTATCATTATATACATTTATATTCCATTTATCCGTCCATCAACTCTTCTGTCTATCCATCCATCTACTCATATGTTTTCCATCCATCTGATAGACGGATGCATCTATGCATCCGTCTATCCGTCAATGTATATATTTAGCAATCAATGTAAACATCCATCTATCTACTTATATAAATTTTCCTTTAATCCCTGTTTCACCTGCACCACTCCCCCTGTTCCCCCATCCCCATCCCTGTTTCACCTGCACCACTCCCCTGTTCCCCCATCCCCATCCCTGTTTCACCTGCACCACTCCCCCTGTTCCCCCATCCCTGTTTCACCTGCACCACTCCCCTGTTCCCCAATCCCCATCCCTGTTTCACCTGCACCACTCCCTTGTTCCCCCACCCCATCCCTGTTTCACCTGCACCACTCCCCTGTTCCCCCATCCCCATCCTCTTTCACCTGCACCACTCCCCCTGTTCCCCCATCCCCATCCCTGTTTCACCTGCACCACTCCCTCTGTTTCTCCCTCTTCATCCCTGTTTCACCTGCACCACTCCCCCCTGTTTCTCCCTCTTCATCCCTGTTTCATATGCACCACTCCCCCTGTTCCCCATCCCCATCCCTGTTTCACCTGTACAGCACCCCCTGTTCCCCCCTCTTCCTCCCTGTTTCACCTGCACCACTCCCCCTGTTCCCTCTCTTCATTCCACCTCTAAATCCCGTATCCCCCCCCCCCACCACCTTTGCACCTCTTCCTTTAACTTAAATCAGGACCAATAAACTACTTTATGTGTTTAATTTAGGTTTTTTCTAAGTACGAAAAAGCTTTCAGCCACCTCAAGCATTATTTTACAATTAACTTTAATTAAATTGGTAGGGGGGGGGGAGTGATAAGAATAATTAATAATTATTCCTAAATCCTTTAGCTAAAGTCAACACTGATCAACCTATGCCCGTTCCCTACCCCAGACCATTCCCTCTAAAAATACATTAATTTAGTAATAATAAGCCTATTAATATATTAATAAAAAAAATTTAAAATAAATCTGTGTATGGCTGCAGCCTCCAGCATGTGGCTTCATTACATAGACAGACATTCTCTTTATATAGATATATATATATATATATATATATATATAATATATATATATATATATATATATATATATATATTATATATATATATATATATTAAATATGACCGAAAAAGTAAGATTAATAATTCTAACACGAATTTTCTCAATCTTTCGTACATTTTTTTCACTGTTGGAGGTAAATCAAAAATCAATTCTCCAAAATTCATTTTTATTTCTAGTCTGACGCGACACGAGCGCGTTTCGTAAAACTTATTACATTTTCAAAGACTTTAGTTTACAAATACACAACTGAATAGAACTTACGCATCTCCGTTTTTATATCTACATTGAGAGAGGTGGATGGGGTGAGGTGGCATTAATAGGGTATTAATTTCATCAACACAAGACAGAACAAGAGGTGGTATTAATAGGGTATTAATTTCATCAACACAAGACAGAACAAGAGGTGGTATTAATAGGGTATTAATTTCATCAACACAAGACAGACAAGAGGTGGTATTAAAAGGGTATTAATTTCATCAACACAAGACAGAACACAAAACAATGGGTATTGAATAGAAGTGATTGTAGAAAGCCTATTGGTCCATATTTCTTGATGCTTCTATATTGGAGCGGAGTCTTGAGGTGGGTAGAATATATATATATATATATATATAATATATATATATATATATATATATATATATATATATATATATATATATATATATATATATCAATTTACATAAATATATATTCACTAATATATTCCTTTAAAATTGACACAAGCGGATTAAGGCGTCCTGTACATAACAGTTGCATTGCTCCTGGCAGTATGGGTTCGAGTCACTTCTGGCATGTGAGTTTTCAGTTGCATATAGTCCTGGGGACCATTAAGGCTTGTTCGCAGTATATATATATATATAATATATATATATATATAATATATATATAAATATATATATATATATATATATATATATATATATATATATATATTTATATATATATATATATATTTATATATATATAGATATATATATATATATATATATATATATATATATATTTAAAAAATCTGTCATATTTGTAAATTAAATAATAAATATTTAATTATTAAATTTAATTTAATTTGTTTTATCAATATAATTATTTAATAATTTAATAAAAATAATAATTTATTAAAGAACATTAATTGATTACTTATTTAATAAAATTAAATAATAAATTAAATATTGATATATACTTGTGTGTCCAGGAGGTCATCTGTGTCCCCTCAGATGGTCTCCCTTATCACAGTTTGTGTCTATAGATGGTGTCTTGTGTGAGTGTGTATATCCCTGTGAGTGTCCGTGTGCGTGTGTGTCCGGTTATACATGTGGGTCCAGGAGGCCATCTGTGTCCCCTCAGATGGTCTCCCTTATCACAGTCTATGGGTGTGTGAGTGTGAGTGCCCCTGTGAGTGTTCGGGTGAGGGTGTGTGTGTGAGTGTCCGGGTTTATGTGAGGTTTGGTTCCAGGGAAACATCCTTCCCCCCCCCCTTCCCATATCTCCTCCCTTATTCCCACCGTGGGTTCGAATCCCAGGTGATTAGACCTGCTCTAGGTCCATGGATCCAAGGTTCCATCCGTGGGCCCAACGGATTTCACCCCTTCCCCACTTTCCAAGGGCCAGGTCAATTCCAGCTATCCAGGGAACCTGTCGAAACAGAGGCAGCTACAGGAGGGACACACAAATATTTGTGCCCTGCAGTTACACACACGTTCCGACAGACTCGATCGCAATCTATCCAGATGAGAACACGTTCTCTTCCGACTAGACCACGCTGGAGTCGCTGTATGTCTCAAATTTGGTCCCTTTATTTATAGTTAGTATTTTTGGTGAATTAATTGATTTGTTTTAATTTTTATTGACTTAAACTTATTGACTTATTGACTTATAAACTTATTATTGACTTGACTTATTGGTAGAACGATTTGGGGAGTTGGGGGGGGGAGGGGAGGGGGGTTGTGTGGTTAATGGATGTCGAGATCGTGGTTGGTAGATTTATCTAGTTGTGTTCACCTAGTTGTGCTTGCGAGGTTGAGCTCTACTCTTTCGGCCGCCTCTCAACTGTCAATCAATCAATTATTACTAACTAATAAAAAACATTCCACACACACACACCCAGGAAGCAGCCCGTAACAGCTGTCTAACGCCCAGGTACATATTACTGCTAGGGAACAGAGCATCAGAATGATAGAAACTCTGCTGATTTCCGTTTGTTCCATCACCGTGGGATCGAATGAGCTACGATTACGAGTCGAGAGCGACGTCCACTCAGCTGTAAAGCCCCCTAGTTTGTGTATTGGTGCAACAGATAATTTGGAGAGGTTAAGGGAAAGGAATGATGTTTGGTGGCTTTGAAAGCTTTGGATGGGAGGGGGGTTGGCAGTTATGAATTAAAATTGTTAATTATTTAAGATAGGATATATATGCAAAAGACGTTGCGAGATATAGTAAGAAAAGTGTTCTGACTGAGGTTAGGTGCTGTGTGATTGATTTGTATGTTAGAAAAAAGAATACTATTAGAAACTTAGATGATCTTTTGAAATGTTCCTTAGCAAATAGTTGCAAATTATTGTATAAAAGGGCTATGGTTACGCTACCCTAAACAAACACACTTGAGCACAATTAGTCCACGGGATTCAGAGAGAGTGAGAGTGAACAGCGAAATAGTAACAAAAAATATGACAATGAGGAGAAACTATGTCATTTCAAACGTTAACCCATATAAATTACAGTAACACTAACCGAGCGTCCACATACATATTCCAATCAATTTACATAAATAAACATTCACCAATATATCCTTTAAAATGGACACACGCAGATAGTTGCAGTACACATGTCAGTTCAATTACTGGTACACATAAACACTCATAGCTGGACGTGTCTGTCCATCTTGACAATAGTAGACATGTAACAAAAAATGTGACAATAATGGGAAACTATGTCATTCAAACGTATAAATGTTAACCATATAAATTACAGTAACACTAATCGCGCGCACACGTACATATGTCAATCAATTACAAATACACATTCACTAATGTGTACCTTTAAAATGGACACATACAGATAATTACCGTACACATGTCACTTCAATTACAGATACACATACACACACATAGCTTCAAGTGTCTGTCGGTCTTGACAATAGTAACATGGATACGCACACAAAACAGTCATTATCAATTAATGTGTGTGTGTGTGTGTGTGTATTTATTTTTCCTTGTATTTACTATATGTATCTGCAGAATCGAGCTATTAGCTCTTGGACCCCGCCTATCAAATATATGTATTTTTCCTTTTTTTATATCTACTACATCTATTTCTCTCTAACACACACATACACACACACACACACACACACACACACACACACACACACACACACACACACACACACACACACACACACACACACACACACACACACACACACACACACAAACTGGAGACCTACCGTCTAAACGGAGAGAGTTCGTTGGTTATAATCCTAATGGTCCCATATCGAATCTCAGCTGATGCAATAGCAAATCGACAGATATTCTTTAACCTGATTCACCTGTTCACCGGCTCCCCTCCGACCGGGGAGCCAGTCGGCCGAGCGGACAGCACACTGGACACTGGACTTGTGATCCTGTGGTCCCGGGTTCGATTCCGGGCGCCGCCGAGAAACAATGGGCAGAGTTTCTTTCACCTTGTGCCCCTGTTACCTTGCAGTAAAACAGGTACCTGGGTGTTAGTCAGCTGTCACGCGCTGCTTCCTGGGGGGTGGAGGCGTGGTCGAGGACCGGACCGCGGGGACACTAAAGCCCCGAAATCATCTCAAGAAGAACCTCAAGAGATAAGCACAAATGAATCCATCAATGGATCCATCTATCTATCTACTTATATCTGTCAATCCATCAATCTATCTTCCCATAAACCAACCATTTATCATTATATACATTTATATTCCATTTATCCGTCCATCAACTCTTCTGTCTATCCATCCATCTACTCATATGTCTTTCCATCCATCAGATAGACGGATGCATCTATGCATCCGTCTATCCGTCAATGTATATATTTAGCAATCAATGTAAACATCCATCTATCTACTTATATATTAATTTTCCTTTAATCCCTGTTTCACCTGCACCACTCCCCTGTTCCCCCATCCCCATCCCTGTTCACCTGCACCACTCCCCTGCCCATCCCTGTTCACCTGCACCACTCCCCTGTTCCCCATCCCATGTTTCACCTGCACCACTCCCCTGTTCCCCCATCCCCATCCCTGTTTCACCTGCACCACTCCCCCTGTTCCCCCATCCCTGTTTCACCTGCACCACTCCCCTGTTCCCCAATCCCCATCCCTGTTTCACCTGCACCACTCCCTTGTTCCCCCATCCCCATCCCTGTTTCACCTGCACCACTCCCCTGTTCCCCCATCCCCATCCCTCTTTCACCTGCACCACTCCCCCTGTTCCCCCATCCCCATCCCTGTTTCACCTGCACCACTCCCTCTGTTTCTCCCTCTTCATCCCTGTTTCACCTGCACCACTCCCCCCTGTTTCTCCCTCTTCATCCCTGTTTCATATGCACCACTCCCCCTGTTCCCCCATCCCCATCCCTGTTTCACCTGTACAGCACCCCCTGTTCCCCCCTCTTCCTCCCTGTTTCACCTGCACCACTCCCCCTGTTCCCTCTCTTCATTCCACCTCTAAATCCCGTATCCTCCCCCCCCCCCCACCACCTTTGCACCTCTTCCTTTAACTTAAATCAGGACCAATAAACTACTTTATGTGTTTAATTTAGGTTTTTTCTAAGTACGAAAAAGCTTTCAGCCACCTCAAGCATTATTTTACAATTAACTTTAATTAAATTGGTAGGGGGGGGGGGAGTGATAAGAATAATTAATAATTATTCCTAAATCCTTTAGCTAAAGTCAACACTGATCAACCTATGCCCGTTCCCTACCCCAGACCATTCCCTCTAAAAATACATTAATTTAGTAATAATAAGCCTTATTAATATACTAATAAAAATTTTTAAAATAAATCTGTGTATGGCTGCAGCCTCCAGCATGTGGCTTCATTACATAGACAGACATTCTCTTTATATATATATATATATATATATATATATATATATATATATATATATATATATATATATATATATATAATATATATATATATATTAAATATGACCGAAAAAGTAAGATTAATAATTCTAACACGAATTTTCTCAATCTTTCGTACATTTCTTTTCACTGTTGGAGGTAAATCAAAAATCAATTCTCCAAAATTCATTTTTATTTCTAGTCTGACGCGACACGAGCGCGTTTCGTAAAACTTATTACATTTTCAAAGACTTTAGTTTACAAATACACAACGAATAGAACTTACGCATCTCCGTTTTTATATCTACATTTGAGAGAGGTGGATGGGGTGAGGTGGCATTAATAGGGTATTAATTTCATCAACACAAGACAGAACAAGAGGTGGTATTAAAGGGTATTAATTTCATCAACACAAGACAGAACACAAAACAATGGGTATTGAATAGAAGTGATTGTAGAAAGCCTATTGGTCCATATTTCTTGATGCTTCTATATTGGAGCGGAGTCTTGAGGTGGGTAGAATATATATATATATATATATATATATATATATATATATATATATATATATATATATATATATATATATATATATATATATATATATATATATCAATTTACATAAATATATATTCACTAATATATTCCTTTAAAATTGACACAAGCGGATTAAGGCGTCCTGTACATACAGTTGCATTGCTCCTGGCAGTATGGGTTCGAGTCACTTCTGGCATGTGAGTTTTCAGTTGCATATAGTCCTGGGGACCATTAAGGCTTGTTCGCATATATATATATATATATATATATATATATAATATATATATATATATATATATATATATATATATATATATATATATATATATAATATATATATATTTAAAAAATCTGTCATATTTGTAAATTAAAAATAAATATTTAATTATTAAATTTAATTTAATTTGTTTTATTAATATAATTATTTAATAATTTAATAAAATAATAATTTATTAAAGAACATTAATTTGATTACTTATTTAATAAAATTAAATAATAAATTAAATATTGATATATACTTGTGTGTCCAGGAGGTCATCTGTGTCCCCTCAGATGGTCTCCCTTATCACAGTTTGTGTCTATAGATGTGTGTCTGTGTGTGAGTGTGTATATCCCTGTGAGTGTCCGGGTGCGTGTGTGTCCGGTTATACCTGTGGGTCCAGGAGGCCATCTGTGTCCCCTCAGATGGTCTCCCTTATCACAGTCTATGGGTGTGTGTGAGTGTGAGTGCCCCTGTGAGTGTTCGGGTGAGGGTGTGTGTGTGAGTGTCCGGGTTTATGTGAGGTTTGGTTCCAGGGAAACATCCTTCCCCCCCCCCTTCCCATATCTCCTCCCTTATTCCCACCGTGGGTTCGAATCCCAGGTGATTAGACCTGCTCTAGGTCCATGGATCCAAGGTATCCATCCGTGGGCCCAACGGATTTCACCCCTTCCCCACTTTCCAAGGGCCAGGTCAATTCCAGCTATCCAGGGAACCTGTCGAAACAGAGGCAGCTACAGGAGGGGACACACAAATATTTGTGCCCTGCAGTTACACACACGTTCCGACAGACTCGATCGCAATCTATCCAGATGAGAACACGTTCTCTTCCGACTAGACCACGCTGGAGTCGCTGTATGTCTCAAATTTGGTCCCTTTATTTATAGTTAGTATTTTTGGTGAATTAATTGATTTGTTTTAATTTTTTATTGACTTAAACTTATTGACTTATTGACTTATAAACTTATTATTGACTTGACTTATTGGTAGAACGATTTGGGGAGTTGGGGGGGGGGGAGAGGGGGAGGGGGGGTTGTGTGTGTAATGGATTGTCGAGATCGTGGTTGGTTAGTATTTATCTAGTTGTGTTCACCTAGTTGTGCTTGCGAGGGTTGAGCTCTACTCTTTCGGCCCGCCTCTCAACTGTCAATCAATCAATTATTACTAACTAATAAAAAACATTCCACACACACACCCAGGAAGCAGCCCGTAACAGCTGTCTAACGCCCAGGTACATATTTACTGCTAGGGAACAGGGGCATCAGAATGATAGAAACTCTGCTGATTTCCGTTTGTTCCATCACCGTGGGATCGAATGAGCTACGATTACGAGTCGAGAGCGACGTCCACTCAGCTATAAAGCCCCCTAGTTTGTGTATTGGTGCAACAGATAATTTGGGAGAGGTTAAGGGAAAGGAATGATGTTTGGTGGCTTTGAAAGCTTTGGATGGGGGGGGGTTGGCAGTTATGAATTAAAATTGTTAATTATTTAAGATAGGATATATATGCAAAAGACGTTGCGAGATATAGTAAGAAAAGTGTTTCTGACTGAGGTTAGGTGCTGTGTGATTGATTTGTATGTTAGAAAAAAGAACACTTATTAGAAACTTAGATGATCTTTTGAAATGTTCCTTAGCAAATAGTTGCAAATTATTGTGTAAAAGGGCTATGGTTACGCTACCCTAAACAAACACACTTGAGCACAATTAGTCCACGGGATTCAGAGAGAGTGAGAGTGAACAGCGAAATAGTAACAAAAAATATGACAATGAGGAGAAACTATGTCATTCAAACGTTAACCATATAAATTACAGTAACACTAACCGAGCGTCCACATACATATTCCAATCAATTTACATAAATAAACATTCACCAATATATTCCTTTAAAATGGACACACGCAGATAGTTGCAGTACACATGTCAGTTCAATTACTGGTACACATAAACACTCATAGCTGGACGTGTCTGTCCATCTTGACAATAGTAGACATGTAACAAAAAATGTGACAATAATGGGAAACTATGTCATTCAAACGTATAAATGTTAACCATATAAATTACAGTAACACTAATCGCGCGCACACGTACATATGTCAATCAATTTACATAAATACACATTCACTAATGTGTACCTTTAAAATGGACACATACAGATAATTACCGTACACATGTCACTTCAATTACAGATACACATACACACACATAGCTTCAAGTGTCTGTCGGTCTTGACAATAGTACACATGGATACGCACACAAAACAGTCATTATCAATTAATGTGTGTGTGTGTGTGTATTTATTTTCTCCTTGTATTTACTATATGTATCTGCAGAATCGAGCTATTAGCTCTTGGACCCCGCCTATCAAATATATGTATTTTTCCTTTTTTTATATCTACTACATCTATTTCTCTCTAACACACACACATACACACACACACACACACACACACACACACACACACACACACACACACACACACACACACACACACACACACACACACACACACACACACACACACACACACACACACACACACACACACACAAACTGGAGACCTACCGTCTAAACGGAGAGAGTTCGTTGGTTATAATCCTAATGGTCCCATATCGAATCTCAGCTGATGCAATAGCAAATCGACAGATATTCTTTAACCTGATTCGCCTGTTCACCGGCTCCCCTCCGACCGGGGAGCCAGTCGGCCGAGCGGACAGCACACTGGACACTGGACTTGTGATCCTGTGGTCCCGGGTTCGATTCCGGGCGCCGCCGAGAAACAATGGGCAGAGTTTCTTTCACCTTGTGCCCCTGTTACCTTGCAGTAAAACAGGTACCTGGGTGTTAGTCAGCTGTCACGCGCTGCTTCCTGGGGGGTGGAGGCGTGGTCGAGGACCGGACCGCGGGGACACTAAAGCCCCGAAATCATCTCAAGAAGAACCTCAAGAGATAAGCACAAATGAATCCATCAATGGATCCATCTATCTATCTACTTATATCTGTCAATCCATCAATCTATCTTCCCATAAACCAACCATTTATCATTATATACATTTATATTCCATTTATCCGTCCATCAACTCTTCTGTCTATCCATCCATCTACTCATATGTCTTTCCATCCATCAGATAGACGGATGCATCTATGCATCCGTCTATCCGTCAATGTATATATTTAGCAATCAATGTAAACATCCATCTATCTACTTATATAAATTTTCCTTTAATCCCTGTTTCACCTGCACCACTCCCCCTGTTCCCCCATCCCCATCCCTGTTTCACCTGCACCACTCCCCTGTTCCCCCATCCCCATCCCTGTTTCACCTGCACCACTCCCCCTGTTCCCCCATCCCTGTTTCACCTGCACCACTCCCCTGTTCCCCAATCCCCATCCCTGTTTCACCTGCACCACTCCCTTGTTCCCCCATCCCCATCCCTGTTTCACCTGCACCACTCCCCTGTTCCCCCATCCCCATCCCTCTTTCACCTGCACCACTCCCCCTGTTCCCCCATCCCCATCCCTGTTTCACCTGCACCACTCCCTCTGTTTCTCCCTCTTCATCCCTGTTTCACCTGCACCACTCCCCCCTGTTTCTCCCTCTTCATCCCTGTTTCATATGCACCACTCCCCCTGTTCCCCCATCCCCATCCCTGTTTCACCTGTACAGCACCCCCTGTTCCCCCCTCTTCCTCCCTGTTTCACCTGCACCACTCCCCCTGTTCCCTCTCTTCATTCCACCTCTAAATCCCGTATCCTCCCCCCCCCACCACCTTTGCACCTCTTCCTTTAACTTAAATCAGGACCAATAAACTACTTTATGTGTTTAATTTAGGTTTTTTCTAAGTACGAAAAAGCTTTCAGCCACCTCAAGCATTATTTTACAATTAACTTTAATTAAATTGGTAGGGGGGGGGGAGTGATAAGAATAATTAATAATTATTCCTAAATCCTTTAGCTAAAGTCAACACTGATCAACCTATGCCCGTTCCCTACCCCAGACCATTCCCTCTAAAAATACATTAATTTAGTAATAATAAGCCTTATTAATATATTAATAAAAAAAATTTAAAATAAATCTGTGTATGGCTGCAGCCTCCAGCATGTGGCTTCATTACATAGACAGACATTCTCATATATATATATATATATATATATATATATATATATATATATATATATATATATATATATATATATATATATATATATATATATATATATATATATATATATATATATATATATATATTAAATATGACCGAAAAAGTAAGATTAATAATTCTAACACGAATTTTCTCAATCTTTCGTACATTTCTTTTCACTGTTGGAGGTAAATCAAAAATCAATTCTCCAAAATTCATTTTTATTTCTAGTCTGACGCGACACGAGCGCGTTTCGTAAAACTTATTACATTTTCAAAGACTTTAGTTTACAAATACACAACTGAATAGAACTTACGCATCTCCGTTTTTATATCTACATTTGAGAGAGGTGGATGGGGTGAGGTGGCATTAATAGGGTATTAATTTCATCAACACAAGACAGAACAAGAGGTGGTATTAATAGGGTATTAATTTCATCAACACAAGACAGAACAAGAGGTGGTATTAATAGGGTATTAATTTCATCAACACAAGACAGAACAAGAGGTGGTATTAAAAGGGTATTAATTTCATCAACACAAGACAGAACACAAAACAATGGGTATTGAATAGAAGTGATTGTAGAAAGCCTATTGGTCCATATTTCTTGATGCTTCTATATTGGAGCGGAGTCTTGAGGTGGGTAGAATATATATATATATATATATATATATATATATATATATATATATATATATATATATATATATATATATATATATATATATATATATATATATATATATCAATTTACATAAATATATATTCACTAATATATTCCTTTAAAATTGACACAAGCGGATTAAGGCGTCCTGTACATAACAGTTGCATTGCTCCTGGCAGTATGGGTTCGAGTCACTTCTGGCATGTGAGTTTTCAGTTGCATATAGTCCTGGGGACCATTAAGGCTTGTTCGCATGTATATATATATATATATATATATATATATATATATATATATATATATATATATATATATATATATATATATATATATATATATATATATATATATATATATATATATATATATATATATATATATATATATATATATATATATATATATATATATATATATATATTTAAAAAATCTGTCATATTTGTAAATTAAATAATAAATATTTAATTATTAAATTTAATTTAATTTGTTTTATTAATATAATTATTTAATAATTTAATAAAATAATAATTTATTAAAGAACATTAATTTGATTACTTATTTAATAAAATTAAATAATAAATTAAATATTGATATATACTTGTGTGTCCAGGAGGTCATCTGTGTCCCCTCAGATGGTCTCCCTTATCACAGTTTGTGTCTATAGATGTGTGTGTGTGAGTGTGTATATCCCTGTGAGTGTCCGGGTGCGTGTGTGTCCGGTTATACCTGTGGGTCCAGGAGGCCATCTGTGTCCCCTCAGATGGTCTCCCTTATCACAGTCTATGGGTGTGTGTGAGTGTGAGTGCCCCTGTGAGTGTTCGGGTGAGGGTGTGTGTGTGAGTGTCCGGGTTTATGTGAGGTTTGGTTCCAGGGAAACACCTTCCCCCCCCCCTTCCCATATCTCCTCCCTTATTCCCACCGTGGGTTCGAATCCCAGGTGATTAGACCTGCTCTAGGTCCATGGATCCAAGGTATCCATCCGTGGGCCCAACGGATTTCACCCCTTCCCCACTTTCCAAGGGCCAGGTCAATTCCAGCTATCCAGGGAACCTGTCGAAACAGAGGCAGCTACAGGAGGGGACACACAAATATTTGTGCCCTGCAGTTACACACACGTTCCGACAGACTCGATCGCAATCTATCCAGATGAGAACACGTTCTCTTCCGACTAGACCACGCTGGAGTCGCTGTATGTCTCAAATTTGGTCCCTTTATTTATAGTTAGTATTTTTGGTGAATTAATTGATTTGTTTTAATTTTTTATTGACTTAAACTTATTGACTTATTGACTTATAAACTTATTATTGACTTGACTTATTGGTAGAACGATTTGGGGAGTTGGGGGGGGGGAGAGGGGGAGGGGGGGTTGTGTGTGTAATGGATTGTCGAGATCGTGGTTGGTTAGTATTTATCTAGTTGTGTTCACCTAGTTGTGCTTGCGAGGGTTGAGCTCTACTTTCGGCCCGCCTCTCAACTGTCAATCAATCAATTATTACTAACTAATAAAAAACATTCCACACACACACACCCAGGAAGCAGCCCGTAACAGCTGTCTAACGCCCAGGTACATATTTACTGCTAGGGAACAGGGGCATCAGAATGATAGAAACTCTGCTGATTTCCGTTTGTTCCATCACCGTGGGATCGAATGAGCTACGATTACGAGTCGAGAGCGACGTCCACTCAGCTATAAAGCCCCCTAGTTTGTGTATTGGTGCAACAGATAATTTGGGAGAGGTTAAGGGAAAGGAATGATGTTTGGTGGCTTTGAAAGCTTTGGATGGGAGGGGGGTTGGCAGTTATGAATTAAAATTGTTAATTATTTAAGATAGGATATATATGCAAAAGACGTTGCGAGATATAGTAAGAAAAGTGTTTCTGACTGAGGTTAGGTGCTGTGTGATTGATTTGTATGTTAGAAAAAAGAACACTTATTAGAAACTTAGATGATCTTTTGAAATGTTCCTTAGCAAATAGTTGCAAATTATTGTGTAAAAGGGCTATGGTTACGCTACCCTAAACAAACACACTTGAGCACAATTAGTCCACGGGATTCAGAGAGAGTGAGAGTGAACAGCGAAATAGTAACAAAAAATATGACAATGAGGAGAAACTATGTCATTCAAACGTTAACCATATAAATTACAGTAACACTAACCGAGCGTCCACATACATATTCCAATCAATTTACATAAATAAACATTCACCAATATATTCCTTTAAAATGGACACACGCAGATAGTTGCAGTACACATGTCAGTTCAATTACTGGTACACATAAACACTCATAGCTGGACGTGTCTGTCCATCTTGACAATAGTAGACATGTAACAAAAAATGTGACAATAATGGGAAACTATGTCATTCAAACGTATAAATGTTAACCATATAAATTACAGTAACACTAATCGCGCGCACACGTACATATGTCAATCAATTTACATAAATACACATTCACTAATGTGTACCTTTAAAATGGACACATACAGATAATTACCGTACACATGTCACTTCAATTACAGATACACATACACACACATAGCTTCAAGTGTCTGTCGGTCTTGACAATAGTACACATGGATACGCACACAAAACAGTCATTATCAATTAATGTGTGTGTGTGTGTGTGTATTTATTTTCTCCTTGTATTTACTATATGTATCTGCAGAATCGAGCTATTAGCTCTTGGACCCCGCCTATCAAATATATGTATTTTTCCTTTTTTTATATCTACTACATCTATTTCTCTCTAACACACACACACACACACACACACACACACACACACACACACACACACACACCACACACACACACACACACACACCACACACACACACACACACACACACACACACAAACTGGAGACCTACCGTCTAAACGGAGAGAGTTCGTTGGTTATAATCCTAATGGTCCCATATCGAATCTCAGCTGATGCAATAGCAAATCGACAGATATTCTTTAACCTGATTCGCCTGTTCACCGGCTCCCCTCCGACCGGGGAGCCAGTCGGCCGAGCGGACAGCACACTGGACACTGGACTTGTGATCCTGTGGTCCCGGGTTCGATTCCGGGCGCCGCCGAGAAACAATGGGCAGAGTTTCTTTCACCTTGTGCCCCTGTTACCTTGCAGTAAAACAGGTACCTGGGTGTTAGTCAGCTGTCACGCGCTGCTTCCTGGGGGGTGGAGGCGTGGTCGAGGACCGGACCGCGGGGACACTAAAGCCCCGAAATCATCTCAAGAAGAACCTCAAGAGATAAGCACAAATGAATCCATCAATGGATCCATCTATCTATCTACTTATATCTGTCAATCCATCAATCTATCTTCCCATAAACCAACCATTTATCATTATATACATTTATATTCCATTTATCCGTCCATCAACTCTTCTGTCTATCCATCCATCTACTCATATGTCTTTCCATCCATCAGATAGACGGATGCATCTATGCATCCGTCTATCCGTCAATGTATATATTTAGCAATCAATGTAAACATCCATCTATCTACTTATATAAATTTTCCTTTAATCCCTGTTTCACCTGCACCATCCCCCTGTTCCCCCATCCCCATCCCTGTTTCACCTGCACCACTCCCCTGTTCCCCCATCCCCATCCCTGTTTCACCTGCACCATCCCCCTGTTCCCCCATCCCTGTTTCACCTGCACCACTCCCCTGTTCCCCAATCCCCATCCCTGTTTCACCTGCACCACTCCCTTGTTCCCCCATCCCCATCCCTGTTTCACCTGCACCACTCCCCTGTTCCCCCATCCCCATCCCTCTTTCACCTGCACCACTCCCCCTGTTCCCCCATCCCCATCCCTGTTTCACCTGCACCACTCCCTCTGTTTCTCCCTCTTCATCCCTGTTTCACCTGCACCACTCCCCCCTGTTTCTCCCTCTTCATCCCTGTTTCATATGCACCACTCCCCCTGTTCCCCATCCCCATCCCTGTTTCACCTGTACAGCACCCCCTGTTCCCCCCTCTTCCTCCCTGTTTCACCTGCACCACTCCCCCTGTTCCCTCTCTTCATTCCACTCTAAATCCCGTATCCCCCCCCCCCCCCCACCACCTTTGCACCTCTTCCTTTAACTTAAATCAGGACCAATAAACTACTTTATGTGTTTAATTTAGGTTTTTTCTAAGTACGAAAAAGCTTTCAGCCACCTCAAGCATTATTTTACAATTAACTTTAATTAAATTGGTAGGGGGGGGGGGGAGTGATAAGAATAATTAATAATTATTCCTAAATCCTTTAGCTAAAGTCAACACTGATCAACCTATGCCCGTTCCCTACCCCAGACCATTCCCTCTAAAAATACATTAATTTAGTAATAATAAGCCTTATTAATATACTAATAAAAATTTAAAATAAATCTGTGTATGGCTGCAGCCTCCAGCATGTGGCTTCATTACATAGACAGACATTCTCTTTATATATATATATATATATATATATAATATATATATATATATATATATATATATATATATATATATATATTATTATTAATATGACCGAAAAAGTAAGATTAATAATTCTAACACGAATTTTCTCAATCTTTCGTACATTTCTTTTCACTGTTGGAGGTAAATCAAAAATCAATTCTCCAAAATTCATTTTATTTCTAGTCTGACGCGACACGAGCGCGTTTCGTAAAACTTATTACATTTTCAAAGACTTTAGTTTACAAATACACAACCGAATAGAACTTACGCATCTCCGTTTTTATATCTACATTTGAGAGAGGTGGATGGGGTGAGGTGGCATTAATAGGGTATTAATTTCATCAACACAAGACAGAACAAGAGGTGGTATTAATAGGGTATTAATTTCATCAACACAAGACAGAACAAGAGGTGGTATTAATAGGGTATTAATTTCATCAACACAAGACAGAACAAGAGGTGGTATTAAAAGGGTATTAATTTCATCAACACAAGACAGAACACAAACAATGGGTATTGAATAGAAGTGATTGTAGAAAGCCTATTGGTCCATATTTCTTGATGCTTCTATATTGGAGCGGAGTCTTGAGGTGGGTATAATATATATATATATTATATATATATATATATATATATATATATATATATATATATATATATATCAATTTACATAATATATATTCACTAATATATTCCTTTAAAATTGACACAAGCGGATTAAGGCGTCCTGTACATAACAGTTGCATTGCTCCTGGCAGTATGGGTTCGAGTCACTTCTGGCATGTGAGTTTTCAGTTGCATATAGTCCTGGGGACCATTAAGGCTTGTTCGCATGTATATATATATATATATTATATATATATATATATATATATATATATATATATATTTATATATATATATATATATATATATATATATTATATATATATATATATATATATATATATATATATATATATATATATATATATATATATATATTTAAAAAATCTGTCTATTTGTAAATTAAATAATAAATATTTAATTATTAATTTAATTTAATTTGTTTTATTAATATAATTATTTAATAATTTAATAAAATAATAATTTATTAAAGAACATTAATTTGATTACTTATTTAATAAAATTAAATAATAAATTAAATATTGATATATACTTGTGTGTCCAGGAGGTCATCTGTGTCCCCTCAGATGGTCTCCCTTATCACAGTTTGTGTCTATAGATGTGTGTCTGTGTGTGAGTGTGTATATCCCTGTGAGTGTCCGGGTGCGTGTGTGTCCGGTTATACCTGTGGGTCCAGGAGGCCATCTGTGTCCCCTCAGATGGTCTCCCTTATCACAGTCTATGGGTGTGTGTGAGTGTGAGTGCCCCTGTGAGTGTTCGGGTGAGGGTGTGTGTGTGAGTGTCCGGGTTTATGTGAGGTTTGGTTCCAGGGAAACAACCTTCCCCCCCCCTTCCCATATCTCCTCCCTTATTCCCACCGTGGGTTCGAATCCAGGTGATTAGACCTGCTCTAGGTCCATGGATCCAAGGTATCCATCCGTGGGCCCAACGGATTTCACCCCTTCCCCACTTTCCAAGGGCCAGGTCAATTCCAGCTATCCAGGGAACCTGTCGAAACAGAGGCAGCTACAGGAGGGGACACACAAATATTTGTGCCCTGCAGTTACACACACGTTCCGACAGACTCGATCGCAATCTATCCAGATGAGAACACGTTCTCTTCCGACTAGACCACGCTGGAGTCGCTGTATGTCTCAAATTTGGTCCCTTTATTTATAGTTAGTATTTTTTGTGAATTAATTGATTTGTTTTAATTTTTATTGACTTAAACTTATTGACTTATTGACTTATAAACTTATTATTGACTTGACTTATTGGTAGAACGATTTGGGGAGTTGGGGGGGGGGAGAGGGGGGAGGGGGGGTTGTGTGTGTAATTGGATTGTCGAGATCGTGGTTGGTTAGTATTTATCTAGTTGTGTTCACCTAGTTGTGCTTGCGAGGGTTGAGCTCTACATCTTTCGGCCCCGCCTCTCAACTGTCAATCAATCAATTATTACTAACTAATAAAAAACATTCCACACACACACACCCAGGAAGCAAGCCCGCTAACAGCTGTCTAACGCCCAGGTACATATTTACTGCTAGGGAACAGGGGCATCAGAATGATAGAAACTCTGGCTGATTTCCGTTTGTTCCATCACCGTGGGATCGAATGAGCTACGATTACGAGTCGAGAGCGACGTCCACTCAGCTATAAAGCCCCCTAGTTTGTGTATTGGTGCAACAGATAATTTGGGAGAGGTTAAGGGAAAGGAATGATGTTTGGTGGCTTTGAAAGCTTTGGATGGGAGGGGGGTTGGCAGTTATGAATTAAATTGTTAATTATTTAAGATAGGATATATATGCAAAAGACGTTGCGAGATATGTAAGAAAAGTGTTTCTGACTGAGGTTAGGTGCTGTGTGATTGATTTGTATGTTTAGAAAAAAGATACACTTATTGAAAACCTTAGATGATCTTTTGAAATGTTCCTTAGCAAATAGTTGCAAATTATTGTGTAAAAGGGCTATGGTACGCCTACCCTAAACAAACACACTTGAGCACAATTAGTCCACGGGATTCAGAGAGAGTGAGAGTGAACAGCGAAAATAGTAACAAAAAATATGACAATGAGGAGAAACTATGTCATTCAAACGTTAACCATATAAATTACAGTAACACTAACCGAGCGGCCACATAACATATTCCAATCAATTTACATAAATAAACATTCACCAATATTCCTTTAAAATGGACACACGCAGATAGTTGCAGTACACATGTCAGTTCAATTACTGGTACACATAAACACTCATAGCTGGACGCTTGTCCTGTCCATCTTGACAATAGTAGATCATGTAACAAAAAATGTGACAATAATGGGAAACTATGTCATTCAAACGTATAAATGTTAACCATATAAAATTTACAGTAACACTAATCGCGCGCACACGTACATATGTCAATCAATTTACATAAATACACATTCACTAATGTGTACCTTTAAAATGGACACCATACAGATAATTACCGTACACATGTCACTTCAATTACAGATACACATACACACACATAGCTTCAAGTGTCTGTCGGTCTTGACAATAGTACACATGGATACGCACACAAAACAGTCATTATCAATTAATGTGTGTGTGTGTGTGTGTGGTATTTATTTTCTCCTTGTATTTACTATATGTATCTGCAGAATCGAGCTATTAGCTCTTGGACCCCGCCCTATCAAATATATGTGTATTTTTTCCTTTTTTTATATCTACTACATCTATTTCTCTCTAAACACACACACACTACACACACACACACACACACACACACACACACACACACACACACCACACAACACACACACACCACAACACACACACACACACACACACACACACACACACACACACAAACTGGAGACCTACCGTCTAAACGGAGAGAGTTCGTTGGTTATAATCCTAATGGTCCCATATCGAATCTCAGCTGATGCAATAGCAAATCGACAGATATTCTTTAACCTGATTCGCTCTGTTCACCGGCTCCCCTCCGACCGGGGAGCCAGTCGGCCCGAGCGGACAGCACACTGGACACTGGACTTGTGATCCTGTGGTCCCGGGTTTCGATTCCGGCGCCGCCGAGAAAACAATGGGCAGAGTTTCTTTCACCTTGTGCCCCTGTTACCTTGCAGTAAAACAGGTACCTGGGTGTTAGTTCAGCTGTCACGGCGCTGCTTCCTGGGGGGTGGAGGCGTGGTCGAGGGACCGTGACCGCGGGGACAGACTAAAGCCCCGAAATCATCTCAAGAAGAACCTCAAGAGATAAGCACAAATGAATCCATCAAATGGATCCATCTATCTATCTACTTATATCTGTCAATCCATCAATCTATCTTCCCATAAACCAACCATTTATCATTATATACAATTTATTATTCCATTTATTCCGTCCCATCAACTCTTCTGTCTATCCATCCATCTACTCATATGTCTTTCCATCCATCAAGATAGACGGATCATCTATGCATCCGTCTATCCGTCAATGTATATATTTAGCAATCAATGTAAAACATCCATCTATCTACTTATATAAATTTTCCTTTAATCCGTGTTTCACCTGCACCACTCCCCTGTTCCCCATCCCCATCCCTGTTTCACCTGCACCACTCCCCTGTTCCCCCATCCCCATCCCTGTTTCACCTGCACCACTCCCCCTGTTCCCCCATCCCTGTTTCACCTGCACCACTCCCCTGTTCCCCAATCCCCATCCCTGTTTCACCTGCACCACTCCCCTGTTCCCCCATCCCCATCCCTGTTTCACCTGCACCACTCCCCCTGTTCCCCCATCCCTGTTTCACCTGCACCACTCCCCTGTTCCCCAATCCCCATCCCTGTTTCACCTGCACCACTCCCTTGTTCCCCCATCCCCATCCCTGTTTCACCTGCACCACTCCCCTGTTCCCCCATCCCCATCCCTCTTTCACCTGCACCACTCCCCCTGTTCCCCCATCCCCATCCCTGTTTCACCTGCACCACTCCCTCTGTTTCTCCCTCTTCATCCCTGTTTCACCTGCACCACTCCCCCTGATTTCTCCCTCTTCATCCCTGTTTCATATGCACCACTCCCCCTGTTCCCCCATCCCCATCCCTGTTTCACCTGTACAGCACACCCCTGTTCCCCCCTCTTCCTCCCTGTTTCACCTGCACCACTCCCCCTGTTCCCTCTTCTTCATCCACCTCTAAATCCCGTATCCTCCCCCGCCCCACCACCTTTGCACCTCTTCCTTTAACTTAAATCAGGACCAATAAACTAACTTTATGTGTTTAATTTAGGTTTTTTTTCTAAGTACGAAAAAGCTTTCAGCCACCCTCAAGCATTATTTTACAATTAACTTTAATTAAATTGGAGGCGGGGGGGGGAGTGATAAGAATAATTAATAATTATTCCTAAATCCTTTAGCTAAAGTCAACACTGATCAACCTATGCCCGTTCCCTACCCCAGACCATTCCCTCTAAAAATACATTAATTTAGTAATAATAAGCCTTATTAATATACTAATAAAAATTTTTTAAAATAAAATCTGTGTATGGCTGCAGCCTCCAGCATGTGGCTTCATTACATAGACAGACATTCTCTTTATATATATAATAATATATATATATATATATATATATATATATATATATATATATATATATATATATATATATATATATATATATATATTATTAAATATGACCGAAAAAGTAAGATTAATAATTCTAACACGAATTTTCTCAATCTTTCGTACATTTCTTTTCACTGTTGGAGGTAAATCAAAAATCAATTCTCCAAAATTCATTTTTATTTCTAGTCTGACGCGACACGAGCGCGTTTCGTAAAACTTATTACATTTTCAAAGACTTTAGTTTACAAATACACAACGAATAGAACTTACGCATCTCCGTTTTTATATCTACATTTGAGAGAGGTGGATGGGTGAGGTGGCATTAATAGGGTATTAATTTCATCAACACAAGACAGAACAAGAGGTGGTATTAAAAGGGTATTAATTTCATCAACACAAGACAGAACACAAAACAATGGGTATTGAATAGAAGTGATTGTAGAAAGCCTATTGGTCCATATTTCTTGATGCTTCTATATTGGAGCGGAGTCTTGAGGTGGGTAGAATAGATATATAATATATATATATATATCTATATAGCTAATAATATATATATATATATATATATTATATATAATATATATATATATATATATCATTTACATAAATATATATTCACTAATATATTCCTTTAAAATTGACACAAGCGGATTAAGGCGCCTCCTGTACATAACAGTTGCATGCTCCTGGCAGTATGGGTTCGAGTCACTTCTGGCATGTGAGTTTTCAGTTGCATCATAGTCCTGGGACCATTAAGGCTTGTTCGCATGTATATATATATATATATATATATATATATATATATATTATATATATATATATCACTATATATATATCTAATATATACTATATATATATATATAATATATATTTAAAAATCTGTCATATTTGTAAATTAAATAATAAATATTTTAATTATTAAATTAATTTAATTTGTTTTATTAATATAATTATTTAATAATTTAATAAAATAATAATTTATTAAAGAACATTAATTTGATTACTTATTTAATAAAATTAAATAATAAATTAAATATTGATATATACTTGTGTGTCCAGGAGGTCATCTGTGTCCCCTCAGATGGTCTCCCTTATCACAGTTTGTGTCTATAGATGTGTGTCTGTGTGTGAGTGTTGATATCCCTGTGAGTGGTCCGGGTGCGTGTGTGTCCGGTTATACCTGTGGGTCCAGGAGGCCATCTGTGTCCCCTCAGATGGTCTCCCTTATCACAGTCTATGGGTGTGTGTGAGTGTGAGTGCCCCTGTGAGTGTTCGGGTGAGGGTGTGTGTGTGAGTGTCCGGGTTTATGTGAGGTTTGGTTCCAGGGAAACATCCTTCCCCCCCCCTTCCCATATCTCCTCCCTTATTCCCACCGTGGGTTCGAATCCCAGGTGATTAGACCTGCTCTAGGTCCATGGATCCAAGGTATCCATCCGTGGGCCCAACGGATTTCACCCCTTCCCCACTTTCCAAGGGCCAGGTCAATTCCAGCTATCCAGGGAACCTGTCGAAACAGAGGCAGCTACAGGAGGGGACACACAAAATATTTGTGCCCCGCAGTTACACACACGTTCCGACAGACTCGATCGCAATCTATCCAGATGAGAACACGTTCTCTTCCGACTAGACACGCTGGAGTCGCTGTAGTCTCAAATTTGGTCCCTTTATTTATAGTTAGTATTTTTTGGTGAATTAATTGATTTGTTTTAATTTTTTATTGACCTTAAACTTATTGACTTATTGACTTATAAACTTATTATGACTTGACTTATTGGTTAGAACGATTTGGGGAGTTTGGGGGGGGGGGAGAGGGGGAGGGGGGGTTGTGTGTTAATGATGTCGAGATCGTGGTTGGTTAGTATTTATCTAGTGTGTTCACTAGTTGTGCTTGCGAGGGTTGAGCTCTACTCTTTCGGCCCGCCTCTCAACTGTCAATCAATCAATTATACTAACTAATAAAAACATTCCACACACACACACCCAGGGAAGCAGCCCGTAACAGCTGTCTAACGCCCAGGTACATATTTACTGCTAGGGAACAGGGGCATCAGAATGATAGAAACTCTGCTGATTTCCGTTGTTCCATCACCGTGGATCGAATGAGCTACGATTACGAGTCGAGAGCGACGTCCACTCAGCTATAAAGCCCCCTAGTTTGTGTATTGGTGCAACAGATAATTTGGGAGAGGTTAAGGGAAAGGAATGATGTTTGGTGGCTTTGAAAGCTTTGGATGGGAGGGGGGTTGGCAGTTATGAATTAAAATTGTTAATTATTTAAGATAGGATATATATGCAAAAGACGTTGCGAGATATAGTAAGAAAAGTGTTTCTGACTGAGGTTAGGTGCTGTGTGATTGATTTGTATGTTAGAAAAAAGAACACTTATTAGAAACTTAGATGATCTTTTGAAATGTTCCTTAGCAAATAGTTGCAAATTATTGTGTAAAAGGGCTATGGTTACGCTACCCTAAACAAACACACTTGAGCACAATTAGTCCCACGGGATTCAGAGAGAGTGAGAGTGAACAGCGAAATAGTAACAAAAAATATGACAATGAGGAGAAACTATGTCATTCAAACGTTAACCATATAAATTACAGTAACACTAACCGAGCGTCCACATACATATTCCAATCAATTTACATAAATAAACATTCACCAATATATTCCTTTAAAATGGACACACGCAGATAGTTGCAGTACCACATGTCAGTTCAATTACTGGTACACATAAACACTCATAGCTGGACGTGTCTGTCCATCTTGACAATAGTAGACATGTAACAAAAAATGTGACAATAATGGGAAACTATGTCATTCAAACGTATAAATGTTAACCATATAAATTACAGTAACAACTAATCGCGCGCACACGTACATATGTCAATCAATTTACATAAATACACATTCACTAATGTGTACCTTTAAATGGACACATACAGGATAATTACCGTACACATGTCACTTCAATTACAGATACACATACACACACATAGCTTCAAGTGTCTGTCGGTCTTGACAATAGTACACATGGATACGCACACAAAACAGTCATTATCAAATTAATGTGTATGTGTGTGTGTGTGTATTTATTTTCTTCCTTGTATTTACTATATGTATCTGCAGAGAATCGAGCTATTAGCTCTTGGACCCCGCCTATCAAATATATGTATTTTTCCTTTTTTTATATCTACTACATCTATTTCTCTCTAACACACACACATACACACACACACACACACACACACACACACACACACACACACACACACACACACACACACAACACACACACACACACACACACACACACACACACACACACACACACACACACACACACACACACACACACACAACTGGAGACCTACCGTCTAAACGGAGAGAGTTCGTTGGTTATAATCCTAATGGTCCCATATCGAATCTCAGCTGATGCAATAGCAAATCGACAGATATTCTTTAACCTGATTCGCCTGTTCACCGGCTCCCCTCCGACCGGGGAGCCAGTCGGCCGAGCGGACAGCACACTGGACACTGGACTTGTGATCCTGTGGTCCCGGGTTCGATTCCGGGCGCCGCCGAGAAACAATGGGCAGAGTTTCTTTCACCTTGTGCCCCTGTTACCTTGCAGTAAAACAGGTACCTGGGTGTTAGTCAGCTGTCACGCGCTGCTTCCTGGGGGTGGAGGCGTGGTCGAGGACCGGACCACGGGGACACTAAAGCCCCCGAAATCATCTCAAGAAGAACCTCAAGAGATAAGCACAAATGAATCCATCAATGGATCCATCTATCTATCTACTTATATCTGTCAATCCGTCAATCTATCTTCCCATAAACCAACCATTTATCATTATATACATTTATATTCCATTTATCCGTCCATCAACTCTTTCTGTCTATCATCCATTCTACTCATATGTCTTTCCATCCATCAGATAGACGGATGCCATCTATGCATCCCTCTATCCGTCAATGTATATATTTAGCAATCAATGTAAACATCCATCTATCTACTTATATAAATTTTCCTTTAATCCCTGTTTCACCTGCACCACTCCCCCTGTTCCCCCATCCCCATCCCTGTTTCACCTGCACCACTCCCCTGTTCCCCCATCCCCATCCCTGTTTCACCTGCACCACTCCCCCTGTTCCCCCATCCCTGTTTCACCTGCACCACTCCCCTGTTCCCCAATCCCCATCCCTGTTTCACCTGACACCACTCCCTTGTTCCCCCATCCCCATCCCTGTTTCACCTGCACCACTCCCCTGTTCCCCCATCCCCATCCCTCTTTCACCTGCACCACTCCCCCTGTTTCCCCCATCCCCATCCCTGTTTCACCTGCACCACTCCCTCTGTTTCTCCCTCTTCATCCCTGTTTCACCTGCACCACTCCCCCCTGTTTCTCCCTCTTCATCCCTGTTTCATATGCACCACTCCCCCTGTTCCCCCCATCCCCATCCCTGTTTCACCTGTACAGCACCCCTGTTCCCCCCTCTTCCTCCCTGTTTCACCTGCACCACTCCCCCTGTTCCCTCTCTTCATTCCACCTCTAAATCCCGTATCCTCCCCCCCCCACCACCTTTGCACCTCTTCCTTTAACTTAAATCAGGACCAATAAACTACTTTATGTGTTTAATTTAGGTTTTTTCTAAGTACGAAAAAGCTTTCAGCCACCTCAAGCATTATTTTACAATTAACTTTAATTAAATTGGTAGGGGGGGGGGAGTGATAAGAATAATTAATAATTATTCCTAAATCCTTTAGCTAAAGTCAACACTGATCAACCTATGCCCGTTCCCTACCCCAGACCATTCCCTCTAAAAATACATTAATTTAGTAATAATAAGCCTTATTAATATATTAATAAAAAAAATTTAAAATAAATCTGTGTATGGCTGCAGCCTCCAGCATGTGGCTTCATTACATAGACAGACATTCTCTTTATATATATATATATATATATATATATATATATATATATATATATATATATATATATATATATATATATATATATATATATATATATATATATATATATATATATATATATATATTATTAAATATGACCGAAAAAGTAAGATTAATAATTCTAACACGAATTTTCTCAATCTTTCGTACATTTCTTTTCACTGTTGGAGGTAAATCAAAAATCAATTCTCCAAAATTCATTTTTATTTCTAGTCTGACGCGACACGAGCGCGTTTCGTAAAACTTATTACATTTTCAAAGACTTTAGTTTACAAATACACAACCGAATAGAACTTACGCATCTCCGTTTTATATCTACATTTGAGAGAGGTGGATGGGGTGAGGTGGCATTAATAGGGTATTAATTTCATCAACACAAGACAGAACAAGAGGTGGTATTAATAGGGTATTAATTTCATCAACACAAGACAGAACAAGAGGTGGTATTAATAGGGTATTAATTTCATCAACACAAGACAGAACAAGAGGTGGTATTAAAAGGGTATTAATTTCATCAACACAAGACAGAACACAAAACAATGGGTATTGAATAGAAGTGATTGTAGAAAGCCTATTGGTCCATATTTCTTGATGCTTCTATATTGGAGCGGAGTCTTGAGGTGGGTAGAATATATATATATATATATATATATATATATATATATATATATATATATATATATATATATATATATATATATATATATATATATATATATATATATATATATATATATCAATTTACATAAATATATATTCACTAATATATTCCTTTAAAATTGACACAAGCGGATTAAGGCGTCCTGTACATAACAGTTGCATTGCTCCTGGCAGTATGGGTTCGAGTCACTTCTGGCATGTGAGTTTTCAGTTGCATATAGTCCTGGGGACCATTAAGGCTTGTTCGCATGTATATATATATATATATATATATATATATATATATATATATATATATATATATATATATATATATATATATATTTATATATATATATATATATTTATATATATATATATATATATATATATATATATATATATATATATATATATATATATATATATATATATATATATATATATATATTTAAAAAATCTGTCATATTTGTAAATTAAATAATAAATATTTAATTATTAAATTTAATTTAATTTGTTTTATTAATATAATTATTTAATAATTTAATAAAATAATAATTTATTAAAGAACATTAATTTGATTACTTATTTAATAAAATTAAATAATAAATTAAATATTGATATATACTTGTGTGTCCAGGAGGTCATCTGTGTCCCCTCAGATGGTCTCCCTTATCACAGTTTGTGTCTATAGATGTGTGTCTGTGTGTGAGTGTGTATATCCCTGTGAGTGTCCGGGTGCGTGTGTGTCCGGTTATACCTGTGGGTCCAGGAGGCCATCTGTGTCCCCTCAGATGGTCTCCCTTATCACAGTCTATGGGTGTGTGTGAGTGTGAGTGCCCCTGTGAGTGTTCGGGTGAGGGTGTGTGTGTGAGTGTCCGGGTTTATGTGAGGTTTGGTTCCAGGGAAACAACCTTCCCCCCCCCCCTTCCCATATCTCCTCCCTTATTCCCACCGTGGGTTCGAATCCCAGGTGATTAGACCTGCTCTAGGTCCATGGATCCAAGGTATCCATCCGTGGGCCCAACGGATTTCACCCCTTCCCCACTTTCCAAGGGCCAGGTCAATTCCAGCTATCCAGGGAACCTGTCGAAACAGAGGCAGCTACAGGAGGGGACACACAAATATTTGTGCCCTGCAGTTACACACACGTTCCGACAGACTCGATCGCAATCTATCCAGATGAGAACACGTTCTCTTCCGACTAGACCACGCTGGAGTCGCTGTATGTCTCAAATTTGGTCCCTTTATTTATAGTTAGTATTTTTGGTGAATTAATTGATTTGTTTTAATTTTTTATTGACTTAAACTTATTGACTTATTGACTTATAAACTTATTATTGACTTGACTTATTGGTAGAACGATTTGGGGAGTTGGGGGGGGGGGAGAGGGGGAGGGGGGGTTTGTGTGTGTAATGGATTGTCGAGATCGTGGTTGGTTAGTATTTATCTAGTTGTGTTCACCTAGTTGTGCTTGCGAGGGTTGAGCTCTACATTTTCGGCCCGCCTCTCAACTGTCAATCAATCAATTATTACTAACTAATAAAAAACATTCCACACACACACACCCAGGAAGCAGCCCGTAACAGCTGTCTAACGCCCAGGTACATATTTACTGCTAGGGAACAGGGGCATCAGAATGATAGAAACTCTGCTGATTTCCGTTTGTTCCATCACCGTGGGATCGAATGAGCTACGATTACGAGTCGAGAGCGACGTCCACTCAGCTATAAAGCCCCCTAGTTTGTGTATTGGTGCAACAGATAATTTGGGAGAGGTTAAGGGAAAGGAATGATGTTTGGTGGCTTTGAAAGCTTTGGATGGGAGGGGGGTTGGCAGTTATGAATTAAAATTGTTAATTATTTAAGATAGGATATATATGCAAAAGACGTTGCGAGATATAGTAAGAAAAGTGTTTCTGACTGAGGTTAGGTGCTGTGTGATTGATTTGTATGTTAGAAAAAAGAACACTTATTAGAAACTTAGATGATCTTTTGAAATGTTCCTTAGCAAATAGTTGCAAATTATTGTGTAAAAGGGCTATGGTTACGCTACCCTAAACAAACACACTTGAGCACAATTAGTCCACGGGATTCAGAGAGAGTGAGAGTGAACAGCGAAATAGTAACAAAAAATATGACAATGAGGAGAAACTATGTCATTCAAACGTTAACCATATAAATTACAGTAACACTAACCGAGCGTCCACATACATATTCCAATCAATTTACATAAATAAACATTCACCAATATATTCCTTTAAAATGGACACACGCAGATAGTTGCAGTACACATGTCAGTTCAATTACTGGTACACATAAACACTCATAGCTGGACGTGTCTGTCCATCTTGACAATAGTAGACATGTAACAAAAAATGTGACAATAATGGGAAACTATGTCATTCAAACGTATAAATGTTAACCATATAAATTACAGTAACACTAATCGCGCGCACACGTACATATGTCAATCAATTTACATAAATACACATTCACTAATGTGTACCTTTAAAATGGACACATACAGATAATTACCGTACACATGTCACTTCAATTACAGATACACATACACACACATAGCTTCAAGTGTCTGTCGGTCTTGACAATAGTACACATGGATACGCACACAAAACAGTCATTATCAATTAATGTGTGTGTGTGTGTGTGTGTATTTATTTTCTCCTTGTATTTACTATATGTATCTGCAGAATCGAGCTATTAGCTCTTGGACCCCGCCTATCAAATATATGTATTTTTCCTTTTTTTATATCTACTACATCTATTTCTCTCTAACACACACACACACACACACACACACACACACACACACACACACACACACACACACACACACACACACACACACACACACACACACACACACACACACACACACACAAACTGGAGACCTACCGTCTAAACGGAGAGAGTTCGTTGGTTATAATCCTAATGGTCCCATATCGAATCTCAGCTGATGCAATAGCAAATCGACAGATATTCTTTAACCTGATTCGCCTGTTCACCGGCTCCCCTCCGACCGGGGAGCCAGTCGGCCGAGCGGACAGCACACTGGACACTGGACTTGTGATCCTGTGGTCCCGGGTTCGATTCCGGGCGCCGCCGAGAAACAATGGGCAGAGTTTCTTTCACCTTGTGCCCCTGTTACCTTGCAGTAAAACAGGTACCTGGGTGTTAGTCAGCTGTCACGCGCTGCTTCCTGGGGGGTGGAGGCGTGGTCGAGGACCGGACCGCGGGGACACTAAAGCCCCGAAATCATCTCAAGAAGAACCTCAAGAGATAAGCACAAATGAATCCATCAATGGATCCATCTATCTATCTACTTATATCTGTCAATCCATCAATCTATCTTCCCATAAACCAACCATTTATCATTATATACATTTATATTCCATTTATCCGTCCATCAACTCTTCTGTCTATCCATCCATCTACTCATATGTCTTTCCATCCATCAGATAGACGGATGCATCTATGCATCCCTCTATCCGTCAATGTATATATTTAGCAATCAATGTAAACATCCATCTATCTACTTATATAAATTTTCCTTTAATCCCTGTTTCACCTGCACCACTCCCCCTGTTCCCCCATCCCCATCCCTGTTTCACCTGCACCACTCCCCTGTTCCCCCATCCCCATCCCTGTTTCACCTGCACCACTCCCCCTGTTCCCCCATCCCTGTTTCACCTGCACCACTCCCCTGTTCCCCAATCCCCATCCCTGTTTCACCTGCACCACTCCCTTGTTCCCCCATCCCCATCCCTGTTTCACCTGCACCACTCCCCTGTTCCCCCATCCCCATCCCTCTTTCACCTGCACCACTCCCCCTGTTCCCCCATCCCCATCCCTGTTTCACCTGCACCACTCCCTCTGTTTCTCCCTCTTCATCCCTGTTTCACCTGCACCACTCCCCCTGTTTCTCCCTCTTCATCCCTGTTTCATATGCACCACTCCCCCTGTTCCCCCATCCCCATCCCTGTTTCACCTGTACAGCACCCCCTGTTCCCCCCTCTTCCTCCCTGTTTCACCTGCACCACTCCCCCTGTTCCCTCTCTTCATTCCACTTCTAAATCCCGTATCCTCCCCCCCCCCCCCACCACCTTTGCACCTCTTCCTTTAACTTAAATCAGGACCAATAAACTACTTTATGTGTTTAATTTAGGTTTTTTCTAAGTACGAAAAAGCTTTCAGCCACCTCAAGCATTATTTTACAATTAACTTTAATTAAATTGGTAGGGGGGGGGGGGAGTGATAAGAATAATTAATAATTATTCCTAAATCCTTTAGCTAAAGTCAACACTGATCAACCTATGCCCGTTCCCTACCCCAGACCATTCCCTCTAAAAATACATTAATTTAGTAATAATAAGCCTTATTAATATACTAATAAAAATTTTTAAAATAAATCTGTGTATGGCTGCAGCCTCCAGCATGTGGCTTCATTACATAGACAGACATTCTCTTTATATATATATATATATATATATATATATATATATATATATATATATATATATATATATATATATTATTAAATATGACCGAAAAAGTAAGATTAATAATTCTAACACGAATTTTCTCAATCTTTCGTACATTTCTTTTCACTGTTGGAGGTAAATCAAAAATCAATTCTCCAAAATTCATTTTTATTTCTAGTCTGACGCGACACGAGCGCGTTTTCGTAAAACTTATTACATTTTCAAAGACTTTAGTTTACAAATACACAACCGAATAGAACTTACGCATCTCCGTTTTTATATCTACATTTGAGAGAGGTGGATGGGGTGAGGTGGCATTAATAGGGTATTAATTTCATCAACACAAGACAGAACAAGAGGTGGTATTAATAGGGTATTAATTTCATCAACACAAGACAGAACAAGAGGTGGTATTAATAGGGTATTAATTTCATCAACACAAGACAGAACAAGAGGTGGTATTAAAAGGGTATTAATTTCATCAACACAAGACAGAACACAAAACAATGGGTATTGAATAGAAGTGATTGTAGAAAGCCTATTGGTCCATATTTCTTGATGCTTCTATATTGGAGCGGAGTCTTGAGGTGGGTAGAATATATATATATATATATATATATATATATATATATATATATATATATATATATATATCAATTTACATAAATATATATTCACTAATATATTCCTTTAAAATTGACACAAGCGGATTAAGGCGTCCTGTACATAACAGTTGCATTGCTCCTGGCAGTATGGGTTCGAGTCACTTCTGGCATGTGAGTTTTCAGTTGCATATAGTCCTGGGGACCATTAAGGCTTGTTCGCATGTATATATATATATATATATATATATATATATATATATATATATATATATATATATATATATATTTATATATATATATATATATATATTTATATATATATATATATATATATATATATATATATATATATATATATATATATATATATATATATATATATTTAAAAAATCTGTCATATTTGTAAATTAAATAATAAATATTTAATTATTAAATTTAATTTAATTTGTTTTATTAATATAATTATTTAATAATTTAATAAAATAATAATTTATTAAAGAACATTAATTTGATTACTTATTTAATAAAATTAAATAATAAATTAAATATTGATATATACTTGTGTGTCCAGGAGGTCATCTGTGTCCCCTCAGATGGTCTCCCTTATCACAGTTTGTGTCTATAGATGTGTGTCTGTGTGTGAGTGTGTATATCCCTGTGAGTGTCCGGGTGCGTGTGTGTCCGGTTATACCTGTGGGTCCAGGAGGCCATCTGTGTCCCCTCAGATGGTCTCCCTTATCACAGTCTATGGGTGTGTGTGTGAGTGTCCGGGTTTATGTGAGGTTTGGTTCCAGGGAAACAACCTTCCCCCCCCCTTTCCCATATCTCCTCCCTTATTCCCACCGTGGGTTCGAATCCCAGGTGATTAGACCTGCTCTAGGTCCATGGATCCAAGGTATCCATCCGTGGGCCCAACGGATTTCACCCCTTCCCCACTTTCCAAGGGCCAGGTCAATTCCAGCTATCCAGGGAACCTGTCGAAACAGAGGCAGCTACAGGAGGGGACACACAAATATTTGTGCCCTGCAGTTACACACACGTTCCGACAGACTCGATCGCAATCTATCCAGATGAGAACACGTTCTCTTCCGACTAGACCACGCTGGAGTCGCTGTATGTCTCAAATTTGGTCCCTTTATTTATAGTTAGTATTTTTTGTGAATTAATTGATTTGTTTTAATTTTTTATTGACTTAAACTTATTGACTTATTGACTTATAAACTTATTATTGACTTGACTTATTGGTAGAACGATTTGGGGAGTTGGGGGGGGGGAGAGGGGGAGGGGGGGTTGTGTGTGTAATGGATTGTCGAGATCGTGGTTGGTTAGTATTTATCTAGTTGTGTTCACCTAGTTGTGCTTGCGAGGGTTGAGCTCTACATTTTCGGCCCGCCTCTCAACTGTCAATCAATCAATTATTACTAACTAATAAAAAACATTCCACACACACACACCCAGGAAGCAGCCCGTAACAGCTGTCTAACGCCCAGGTACATATTTACTGCTAGGGAACAGGGGCATCAGAATGATAGAAACTCTGCTGATTTCCGTTTGTTCCATCACCGTGGGATCGAATGAGCTACGATTACGAGTCGAGAGCGACGTCCACTCAGCTATAAAGCCCCCTAGTTTGTGTATTGGTGCAACAGATAATTTGGGAGAGGTTAAGGGAAAGGAATGATGTTTGGTGGCTTTGAAAGCTTTGGATGGGAGGGGGGTTGGCAGTTATGAATTAAAATTGTTAATTATTTAAGATAGGATATATATGCAAAAGACGTTGCGAGATATAGTAAGAAAAGTGTTTCTGACTGAGGTTAGGTGCTGTGTGATTGATTTGTATGTTAGAAAAAAGAACACTTATTAGAAACTTAGATGATCTTTTGAAATGTTCCTTAGCAAATAGTTGCAAATTATTGTGTAAAAGGGCTATGGTTACGCTACCCTAAACAAACACACTTGAGCACAATTAGTCCACGGGATTCAGAGAGAGTGAGAGTGAACAGCGAAATAGTAACAAAAAATATGACAATGAGGAGAAAACTATGTCATTCAAACGTTAACCATATAAATTACAGTAACACTAACCGAGCGTCCACATACATATTCCAATCAATTTACATAAATAAACATTCACCAATATATTCCTTTAAAATGGACACACGCAGATAGTTGCAGTACACATGTCAGTTCAATTACTGGTACACATAAACACTCATAGCTGGACGTGTCTGTCCATCTTGACAATAGTAGACATGTAACAAAAAATGTGACAATAATGGGAAACTATGTCATTCAAACGTATAAATGTTAACCATATAAATTACAGTAACACTAATCGCGCGCACACGTACATATGTCAATCAATTTACATAAATACACATTCACTAATGTGTACCTTTAAAATGGACACATACAGATAATTACCGTACACATGTCACTTCAATTACAGATACACATACACACACATAGCTTCAAGTGTCTGTCGGTCTTGACAATAGTACACATGGATACGCACACAAAACAGTCATTATCAATTAATGTGTGTGTGTGTGTGTGTGTGTATTTATTTTCTCCTTGTATTTACTATATGTATCTGCAGAATCGAGCTATTAGCTCTTGGACCCCGCCTATCAAATATATGTATTTTTCCTTTTTTTATATCTAATACATCTATTTCTCTCTAACACACACACATACACACACACACACACACACACACACACACACACACACACACACACACACACACACACACACACACACACACACACACACACACACACACACAAACTGGAGACCTACCGTCTAAACGGAGAGAGTTCGTTGGTTATAATCCTAATGGTCCCATATCGAATCTCAGCTGATGCAATAGCAAATCGACAGATATTCTTTAACCTGATTCGCCTGTTCACCGGCTCCCCTCCGACCGGGGAGCCAGTCGGCCGAGCGGACAGCACACTGGACACTGGACTTGTGATCCTGTGGTCCCGGGTTCGATTCCGGGCGCCGCCGAGAAACAATGGGCAGAGTTTCTTTCACCTTGTGCCCCTGTTACCTTGCAGTAAAACAGGTACCTGGGTGTTAGTCAGCTGTCACGCGCTGCTTCCTGGGGGGTGGAGGCGTGGTCGAGGACCGGACCGCGGGGACACTAAAGCCCCGAAATCATCTCAAGAAGAACCTCAAGAGATAAGCACAAATGAATCCATCAATGGATCCATCTATCTATCTACTTATATCTGTCAATCCATCAATCTATCTTCCATAAACCAACCATTTATCATTATATACATTTATATTCCATTTATCCGTCCATCAACTCTTCTGTCTATCCATCCATCTACTCATATGTCTTTCCATCCATCAGATAGACGGATGCATCTATGCATCCGTCTATCCGTCAATGTATATATTTAGCAATCAATGTAAACATCCATCTATCTACTTATATAAATTTTCCTTTAATCCCTGTTTCACCTGCACCACTCCCCCTGTTCCCCCATCCCCATCCCTGTTTCACCTGCACCACTCCCCTGTTCCCCCATCCCCATCCCTGTTTCACCTGCACCACTCCCCCTGTTCCCCCATCCCTGTTTCACCTGCACCACTCCCCTGTTCCCCAATCCCCATCCCTGTTTCACCTGCACCACTCCCCTGTTCCCCCATCCCCATCCCTGTTTCACCTGCACCACTCCCCTGTTCCCCCATCCCCATCCCTCTTTCACCTGCACCACTCCCCCTGTTCCCCCATCCCCATCCCTGTTTCACCTGCACCACTCCCTCTGTTTCTCCCTCTTCATCCCTGTTTCACCTGCACCACTCCCCCCTGTTTCTCCCTCTTCATCCCTGTTTCATATGCACCACTCCCCCTGTTCCCCCATCCCCATCCCTGTTTCACCTGTACAGCACCCCCTGTTCCCCCCTCTTCCTCCCTGTTTCACCTGCACCACTCCCCCTGTTCCCTCTCTTCATTCCACCTCTAAATCCCGTATCCTCCCCCCCCCACCACCTTTGCACCTCTTCCTTTAACTTAAATCAGGACCAATAAACTACTTTATGTGTTTAATTTAGGTTTTTTCTAAGTACGAAAAAGCTTTCAGCCACCTCAAGCATTATTTTACAATTAACTTTAATTAAATTGGTAGGGGGGGGGGGGTGATAAGAATAATTAATAATTATTCCTAAATCCTTTAGCTAAAGTCAACACTGATCAACCTATGCCCGTTCCCTACCCCAGACCATTCCCTCTAAAAATACATTAATTTAGTAATAATAAGCCTTATTAATATATTAATAAAAAAAAATTAAAATAAATCTGTGTATGGCTGCAGCCTCCAGCATGTGGCTTCATTACATAGACAGACATTCTCTTTATATATATATATATATATATATATATATATATATATATATATATATATATATATATATATATATATATATATGTCGTACCTAGTAGCCAGAACTCACTTTTTGGCCTACTATGCAAGGCCCGATTTGCCTAATAAGCCAAGTTTTCATGAATTAATATATTTTCTCTAATTTTTTTCTTATGAAATGATAAAGCTATCCATTTCATTATGTATGAGGTCAATTTTTTTTTATTGGAGTTAAAATTAACGTAGATATATGACCGAACCTAACCAACCCTACCTAACCTAACCTAACCTATCTTTATAGGTTAGGTTAGGTTAGGTAGCCGAAAAAGTTAGGTTAGGTTAGGTTAGGTAGGTTAGGTAGTCGAAAAACAATTAATTCATGAAAACTTGGCTTATTAGGCAAATTGGGCCTTGCATAGTAGGCTGAGAAGTGAGTTCTGGCTACTAGGTACGACATATATATATATATATATATATATATATATATATATATATATATATATATATATATATATATATATATATATATATATATATATATATATATATATATATATTATTAAATATGACCGAAAAGTAAGATTAATAATTCTAACACGAATTTTCTCAATCTTTCGTACATTTCTTTTCACTGTTGGAGGTAAATCAAAAATCAATTCTCCAAAATTCATTTTTATTTCTAGTCTGACGCGACACGAGCGCGTTTCGTAAAACTTATTACATTTTCAAAGACTTTAGTTTACAAATACACAACTGAATAGAACTTACGCATCTCCGTTTTTATATCTACATTTGAGAGAGGTGGATGGGGTGAGGTGGCATTAATAGGGTATTAATTTCATCAACACAAGACAGAACAAGAGGTGGTATTAATAGGGTATTAATTTCATCAACACAAGACAGAACAAGAGGTGGTATTAATAGGGTATTAATTTCATCAACACAAGACAGAACAAGAGGTGGTATTAAAAGGGTATTAATTTCATCAACACAAGACAGAACACAAAACAATGGGTATTGAATAGAAGTGATTGTAGAAAGCCTATTGGTCCATATTTCTTGATGCTTCTATATTGGAGCGGAGTCTTGAGGTGGGTAGAATATATATATATATATATATATATATATATATATATATATATATATATATATATATATATATATATATATATATATTTATATATATATATATATATATATATATATATCAATTTACATAAATATATATTCACTAATATATTCCTTTAAAATTGACACAAGCGGATTAAGGCGTCCTGTACATAACAGTTGCATTGCTCCTGGCAGTATGGGTTCGAGTCACTTCTGGCATGTGAGTTTTCAGTTGCATATAGTCCTGGGGACCATTAAGGCTTGTTCGCATGTATATATATATATATATATATATATATATATATATATATATATATATATATATATATATATATATATATATATATATATATATATATATATATATATATATTTAAAAAATCTGTCATATTTGTAAATTAAATAATAAATATTTAATTATTAAATTTAATTTAATTTGTTTTATTAATATAATTATTTAATAATTTAATAAAATAATAATTTATTAAAGAACATTAATTTGATTACTTATTTAATAAAATTAAATAATAAATTAAATATTGATATATACTTGTGTGTCCAGGAGGTCATCTGTGTCCCCTCAGATGGTCTCCCTTATCACAGTTTGTGTCTATAGATGTGTGTCTGTGTGTGAGTGTGTATATCCCTGTGAGTGTCCGGGTGCTTGTGTGTCCGGTTATACCTGTGGGTCCAGGAGGCCATCTGTGTCCCCTCAGATGGTCTCCCTTATCACAGTCTATGGGTGTGTGTGAGTGTGAGTGCCCCTGTGAGTGTTCGGGTGAGGGTGTGTGTGTGAGTGTCCGGGTTTATGTGAGGTTTGGTTCCAGGGAAACATCCTTCCCCCCCCTTCCCATATCTCCTCCCTTATTCCCACCGTGGGTTCGAATCCCAGGTGATTAGACCTGCTCTAGGTCCATGGATCCAAGGTATCCATCCGTGGGCCCAACGGATTTCACCCCTTCCCCACTTTCCAAGGGCCAGGTCAATTCCAGCTATCCAGGGAACCTGTCGAAACAGAGGCAGCTACAGGAGGGGACACACAAATATTTGTGCCCTGCAGTTACACACACGTTCCGACAGACTCGATCGCAATCTATCCAGATGAGAACACGTTCTCTTCCGACTAGACCACGCTGGAGTCGCTGTATGTCTCAAATTTGGTCCCTTTATTTATAGTTAGTATTTTTGGTGAATTAATTGATTTGTTTTAATTTTTTATTGACTTATTGACTTATAAACTTATTATTGACTTGACTTATTGGTAGAACGATTTGGGGAGTTGGGGGGGGGGGGGGAGAGGGGGAGGGGGGGTTGTGTGTGTAATGGATTGTCGAGATCGTGGTTGGTTAGTATTTGTCTAGTTGTGTTCACCTAGTTGTGCTTGCGAGGGTTGAGCTCTACATTTTCGGCCCGCCTCTCAACTGTCAATCAATCAATTATTACTAACTAATAAAAAACATTCCACACACACACACCCAGGAAGCAGCCCGTAACAGCTGTCTAACGCCCAGGTACATATTTACTGCTAGGGAACAGGGGCATCAGAATGATAGAAACTCTGCTGATTTCCGTTTGTTCCATCACCGTGGGATCGAATGAGCTACGATTACGAGTCGAGAGCGACGTCCACTCAGCTATAAAGCCCCCTAGTTTGTGTATTGGTGCAACAGATAATTTGGGAGAGGTTAAGGGAAAGGAATGATGTTTGGTGGCTTTGAAAGCTTTGGATGGGAGGGGGGTTGGCAGTTATGAATTAAAATTGTTAATTATTTAAGATAGGATATATATGCAAAAGACGTTGCGAGATATAGTAAGAAAAGTGTTTCTGACTGAGGTTAGGTGCTGTGTGATTGATTTGTATGTTAGAAAAAAGAACACTTATTAGAAACTTAGATGATCTTTTGAAATGTTCCTTAGCAAATAGTTGCAAATTATTGTGTAAAAGGGCTATGGTTACGCTACCCTAAACAAACACACTTGAGCACAATTAGTCCACGGGATTCAGAGAGAGTGAGAGTGAACAGCGAAATAGTAACAAAAAATATGACAATGAGGAGAAACTATGTCATTCAAACGTTAACCATATAAATTACAGTAACACTAACCGAGCGTCCACATACATATTCCAATCAATTTACATAAATAAACATTCACCAATATATTCCTTTAAAATGGACACACGCAGATAGTTGCAGTACACATGTCAGTTCAATTACTGGTACACATAAACACTCATAGCTGGACGTGTCTGTCCATCTTGACAATAGTAGACATGTAACAAAAAATGTGACAATAATGGGAAACTATGTCATTCAAACGTATAAATGTTAACCATATAAATTACAGTAACACTAATCGCGCGCACACGTACATATGTCAATCAATTTACATAAATACACATTCACTAATGTGTACCTTTAAAATGGACACATACAGATAATTACCGTACACATGTCACTTCAATTACAGATACACATACACACACATAGCTTCAAGTGTCTGTCGGTCTTGACAATAGTACACATGGATACGCACACAAAACAGTCATTATCAATTAATGTGTGTGTGTGTGTGTGTGTGTATTTATTTTCTCCTTGTATTTACTATATGTATCTGCAGAATCGAGCTATTAGCTCTTGGACCCCGCCTATCAAATATATGTATTTTTCCTTTTTTTATATCTACTACATCTATTTCTCTCTAACACACACACATACACACACACACACACACACACACACACACACACACACACACACACACACACACACACACACACACACACACACACACACACACACACACACACACACACACACACACAAACTGGAGACCTACCGTCTAAACGGAGAGAGTTCGTTGGTTATAATCCTAATGGTCCATATCGAATCTCAGCTGATGCAATAGCAAATCGACAGATATTCTTTAACCTGATTCGCCTGTTCACCGGCTCCCCTCCGACCGGGGAGCCAGTCGGCCGAGCGGACAGCACACTGGACACTGGACTTGTGATACTGTGGTCCCGGGTTCGATTCCGGGCGCCGCCGAGAAACAATGGGCAGAGTTTCTTTCACCTTGTGCCCCTGTTACCTTGCAGTAAAACAGGTACCTGGGTGTTAGTCAGCTGTCACGCGCTGCTTCCTGGGGGGTGGAGGCGTGGTCGAGGACCGGACCGCGGGGACACTAAAGCCCCGAAATCATCTCAAGAAGAACCTCAAGAGATAAGCACAAATGAATCCATCAATGGATCCATCTATCTATCTACTTATATCTGTCAATCCATCAATCTATCTTCCCATAAACCAACCATTTATCATTATATACATTTATATTCCATTTATCCGTCCATCAACTCTTCTGTCTATCCATCCATCTACTCATATGTCTTTCCATCCATCAGATAGACGGATGCATCTATGCATCCGTCTATCCGTCAATGTATATATTTAGCAATCAATGTAAACATCCATCTATCTACTTATATAAATTTTCCTTTAATCCCTGTTTCACCTGCACCACTCCCCCTGTTCCCCCATCCCCATCCCTGTTTCACCTGCACCACTCCCCTGTTCCCCCATCCCCATCCCTGTTTCACCTGCACCACTCCCCCTGTTCCCCCATCCCTGTTTCACCTGCACCACTCCCCTGTTCCCCAATCCCCATCCCTGTTTCACCTGCACCACTCCCCTGTTCCCCCATCCCCATCCCTGTTTCACCTGCACCACTCCCCTGTTCCCCCCATCCCCATCCCTCTTTCACCTGCACCACTCCCCCTGTTCCCCCATCCCCATCCCTGTTTCACCTGCACCACTCCCTCTGTTTCTCCCTCTTCATCCCTGTTTCACCTGCACCACTCCCCCCTGTTTCTCCCTCTTCATCCCTGTTTCATATGCACCACTCCCCCTGTTCCCCCATCCCCCATCCCTGTTTCACCTGTACAGCACCCCCTGTTCCCCCCTCTTCCTCCCTGTTTCACCTGCACCACTCCCCCTGTTCCCTCTCTTCATTCCACCTCTAAATCCCGTATCCTCCCCCCCGCACCACCTTTGCACCTCTTCCTTTAACTTAAATCAGGACCAATAAACTACTTTATGTGTTTAATTTAGGTTTTTTCTAAGTACGAAAAAGCTTTCAGCCACCTCAAGCATTATTTTACAATTAACTTTAATTAAATTGGTAGGGGGGGGGGGTGATAAGAATAATTAATAATTATTCCTAAATCCTTTAGCTAAAGTCAACACTGATCAACCTATGCCCGTTCCCTACCCCAGACCATTCCCTCTAAAAATACATTAATTTAGTAATAATAAGCCTTATTAATATATTAATAAAAAAAAATTAAAATAAATCTGTGTATGGCTGCAGCCTCCAGCATGTGGCTTCATTACATAGACAGACATTCTCTTTATATATATATATATATATATATATATATATATATATATATATATATATATATATATATATAAATATATATATGTCGTACCTAGTAGCCAGAACTCACTTTTTGGCCTACTATGCAAGGCCCGATTTGCCTAATAAGCCAAGTTTTCATGAATTAATATATTTTCTCTAATTTTTTCTTATGAAATGATAAAGCTATCCATTTCATTATGTATGAGGTCAATTTTTTTTTATTGGAGTTAAAATTAACGTAGATATATGACCGAACCTAACCAACCCTACCTAACCTAACCTAACCTATCTTTATAGGTTAGGTTAGGTTAGGTAGCCGAAAAAGTTAGGTTAGGTTAGGTTAGGTAGGTTAGGTAGTCGAAAAACAATTAATTCATGAAAACTTGGCTTATTAGGCAAATTGGGCCTTGCATAGTAGGCTGAGAAGTGAGTTCTGGCTACTAGGTACGACATATATATATATATATATATATATATATAATATATATATATATATATATTATATATATATATATATATATATATATATATATATATATATATATATATTATTAAATATGACCGAAAAAGTAAGATTAATAATTCTAACACGAATTTTCTCAATCTTTCGTACATTTCTTTTCACTGTTGGAGGTAAATCAAAAATCAATTCTCCAAAATTCATTTTTTATTTCTAGTCTGACGCGACACGAGCGCGTTTCGTAAAACTTATTACATTTTCAAAGACTTTAGTTTACAAATACACAACTGAATAGAACTTACGCATCTCCGTTTTTATATCTACATTTGAGAGAGGTGGATGGGGTGAGGTGGCATTAATAGGGTATTAATTTCATCAACACAAGACAGAACAAGAGGTGGTATTAATAGGGTATTAATTTCATCAACACAAGACAGAACAAGAGGTGGTATTAATAGGGTATTAATTTCATCAACACAAGACAGAACAAGAGGTGGTATTAAAAGGGTATTAATTTCATCAACACAAGACAGAACACAAAACAATGGGTATTGAATAGAAGTGATTGTAGAAAGCCTATTGGTCCATATTTCTTGATGCTTCTATATTGGAGCGGAGTCTTGAGGTGGGTAGAATATATATATATATATATATATATATATATATATATATATATATATATATATATATATATATATATATATATATATAATATATATATATATATTTATATATATATATATATATATATATATATCAATTTACATAAATATATATTCACTAATATATTCCTTTAAAATTGACACAAGCGGATTAAGGCGTCCTGTACATAACAGTTGCATTGCTCCTGGCAGTATGGGTTCGAGTCACTTCTGGCATGTGAGTTTTCAGTTGCATATAGTCCTGGGACCATTAAGGCTTGTTCGCATGTATATATATATATATATATATATATATATATATAGATATATATATATATATATATATATATATATATTTAAAAAATCTGTCATATTTGTAAATTAAATAATAAATATTTAATTATTAAAGTTTAATTAATTTGTTTTTTAATATAATTATTTAATAATTTAATAAATAATAATTTATTAAAGAACATTATTTGATTACTTAATTTAATAAAAATTAAATAATAAATTAAATATTGATATATACTTGTGTGTCCAGGAGGTCATCTGTGTCCCCTCAGATGGTCTCCCTATCCAGTTTGTGTCTATAGATGTGTGTCTGTGTGTGAGTGTGTATATCCTGTGAGTGTCCGGGTGCGTGTGTGTCCGGTTATACCTGTGGGTCCAGGAAGGCCATCTGTGTCCCCTCAGATGGTCTCCCTTATCACAGTCTATGGGTGTGTGTGAGTGTGAGTGCCCCTGTGAGTGTTCGGGTGAGGGTGTGTGTGTGAGTGTCCGGGTTTATGTGAGGTTTGGTTCCAGGGAAACATCCTTCCCCCCCCTTCCCATATCTCCTCCCTTATTCCCACCGTGGGTTCGAATCCCAGGTGATTAGACCTGCTCTAGGTCCATGGATCCAAGGTATCCATCCGTGGGCCCAACGGATTTCACCCCTTCCCCACTTTCCAAGGGCCAGGTCAATTCCAGCTATCCAGGGAATCTGTCGAAACAGAGGCAGCTACAGGAGGGGACACACAAATATTTGTGCCCTGCAGTTACACACACGTTCCGACAGACTCGATCGCAATCTATCCAGATGAGAACACGTTCTCTTCCGACTAGACCACGCTGGAGTCGCTGTATGTCTCAAATTTGGTCCCTTTATTTATAGTTAGTATTTTTGGTGAATTAATTGATTTGTTTTAATTTTTTATTGACTTATTGACTTATAAACTTATTATTGACTTGACTTATTGGTAGAACGATTTGGGGAGTTGGGGGGGGGGGGGGGGAGAGGGGGAGGGGGGGGTTGTGTGTGTAATGGATTGTCGAGATCGTGGTTGGTTAGTATTTGTCTAGTTTGTGTTCACCTAGTGTGCTTGCGAGGGTTGAGCTCTACATTTTCGGCCCGCCTCTCAACTGTCAATCAATCAATTATTACTAACTAATAAAAAACATTCCACACACACACACCCAGGAAGCAGCCCGTAACAGCTGTCTAACGCCCAGGTACATATTTACTGCTAGGGAACAGGGGCATCAGAATGATAGAAACTCTGCTGATTTCCGTTTGTTCCATCACCGTGGGATCGAATGAGCTACGATTACGAGTCGAGAGCGACGTCCACTCAGCTATAAAGCCCCCTAGTTTGTGTATTGGTGCAACAGATAATTTGGGAGAGGTTAAGGGAAAGGAATGATGTTTGGTGGCTTTGAAAGCTTTGGATGGGAGGGGGGTTGGCAGTTATGAATTAAAATTGTTAATTATTTAAGATAGGATATATATGCAAAAGACGTTGCGAGATATAGTAAGAAAAGTGTTTCTGACTGAGGTTAGGTGCTGTGTGATTGATTTGTATGTTAGAAAAAAGAACACTTATTAGAAACTTAGATGATCTTTTGAAATGTTCCTTAGCAAATAGTTGCAAATTATTGTGTAAAAGGGCTATGGTTACGCTACCCTAAACAAACACACTTGAGCACAATTAGTCCACGGGATTCAGAGAGAGTGAGAGTGAACAGCGAAATAGTAACAAAAAATATGACAATGAGGAGAAACTATGTCATTCAAACGTTAACCATATAAATTACAGTAACACTAACCGAGCGTCCACATACATATTCCAATCAATTTACATAAATAAACATTCACCAATATATTCCTTTAAAATGGACACACGCAGATAGTTGCAGTACACATGTCAGTTCAATTACTGGTACACATAAACACTCATAGCTGGACGTGTCTGTCCATCTTGACAATAGTAGACATGTAACAAAAAATGTGACAATAATGGGAAACTATGTCATTCAAACGTATAAATGTTAACCATATAAATTACAGTAACACTAATCGCGCGCACACGTACATATGTCAATCAATTTACATAAATACACATTCACTAATGTGTACCTTTAAAATGGACACATACAGATAATTACCGTACACATGTCACTTCAATTACAGATACACATACACACACATAGCTTCAAGTGTCTGTCGGTCTTGACAATAGTACACATGGATACGCACACAAAACAGTCATTATCAATTAATGTGTGTGTGTGTGTGTGTGTGTATTTATTTTCTCCTTGTATTTACTATATGTATCTGCAGAATCGAGCTATTAGCTCTTGGACCCGCCTATCAAATATATGTATTTTTCCTTTTTTTTATATCTACTACATCTATTTCTCTCTAACGGGTTTAGTGAAAGACTTGCGCAAGGATAAGAATCAATTGGAAACAAATTGCAAAGCCATGGAAGAAGAAAATAAACTCTTAAAAATAGCTTTGGAAGAAGTTAAAGTAAATTTAAAACATAAATGACTACAATAGGTTAGGCAAGGAAATTCAACAGGAGAAACAGCTTTTGTCAGCACAGATGGAGGAAAGTTACACAGGAATAGAACAGTGCAAGAAAGATATGCAACTCACTTATGCACAAGTGGCCAAGGAGAAGGAAAAAATAGAAGAAGCAGTAAGGAAGTCAAACACTGCAGCAACCAAGATAAACAAACATTAGGCTAGAAGTGAGGAAAGAATTGCATCTAACCCGAAGTTGGTGCAAAACACAGTTGATCGGAGTAAGTCCCTGATCATTTTTGGCTGCAAAGAAAAGGCGATAACATCTAGGTCAGAAAGAGCTGTAGAAGAAGCTAAAGTAGTAGATAAAATTGTTGGCCTCGTGGAAGGTCTTACAAACAGAGAGAATGTGTGCGACTACAGGAGAATAGGCAGGTACGTAAAAGGGAAAGATCGACCTTTGAGGATCACCCTAAACGGTGCCAAACAGATGGAAGAAGTACTAAGGAATGCTAGAAAATTGCAAAGGGATGAGGATGGGAAAGGGTGGTCGTTAAGACGAGATCTTTCAAAAGAAGATAGAGAGAAGCTGAAACTGAACCTCGCCGAGGCAAAACATTTAAATGAGAGCAGGAATGAAGAAGAAATAAATTCTTTTTTTCTACAAAGTGATAGGGGTAGGCAAACCAGTAAAGTGGTACATAAAGGCAAACCAACAAAATCAATAGAGAGAGGGGGAGTGAAGAATAAGGAGAGGGGGAACAAGTTCCTGAAGATTGCATACACCAACATAGATGGAGTGAGATCGAAGATACTGGAGTTAAGTGATGTAATACAGCTGCAGACACCAGACATTGTTGCACTCACGGAGACAAAACTTGAAGATGTAATTTTAAATGAGGTCATATTCCCAAGGGGCTACTCAATTTGGAGACGGGACAGAAAAATTAGGAAGGCGGTGGCGTGCTGTGCTGGTAAAAGAACACCTAAAGGTGAAGGAAATAATGACTGCCAATCCACAAGAAGTTGACATAATAGCACTAGAGATCTGCTATGAGGATGATAACTAATGATGATAAATGCATATAGTCCACCGCCAAGCAGCACATGGTCAAAGGAGGAGCTAGATAGTAAACGTGAAGGTCTTATAACAATAATGAGAGAGATTATAGCGAGAGCGGATAACGATAGATCACGACTGTTGATAGTCGGTGACTTCAACTTGAAATCCATAGACTGGGAAGCATATGAAGCTAAAACAGAAGATTTTTGGACCTGTAAATTTGTAGACCTCATCCTGGAAACATTCTTGTATCAACATGTTAAACAAGCTACGAGGATGAGGGAAGGGGACGTTCCCTCCATGCTAGATTTGATATTTACCAGGAAGGAGGAAGAGATATTTGACATTCAGTACCTTCCTCCCTTGGGTAAAAGTGACCATGTCTTTTTGGGAATAAAGTATGCAATGCGTTTATAAGCTGGAAGAAAATAAGGAGGTTGAAGCAGTTGAAAAACCAGACTTCAGGAGAGGACATTATGGTGACCTTAGAAATTTTTTTAGTGAGTATAATGGACAGACTTGATGCTAGGCAAGGAAGTGAATGAGATGTATGGCAAGTTTTGTGAAATATATGATAAAGGCACAAAAAAATTTATACAAAACAGAGATGCAGGACCAGAAAACAGGATTGGTTCGACAGAAATTGTGAGAGGGCAAGAGACCAAAAGACACAAAAATGGAATCAGTATAGGAAGAGGCCAAACCCCCAAACATACCAGCGATACAAAGATGCGAGAAACAATTATACAGCAGTAAGGAGAGAGGCAGAAAGAAATTTTGAAAAAGGGATAGCAGATAAATGTAAAACAGAACCGGGCTATTCTACAAATTCATAAACAACAAATTGCAGGTAAAGGATAATATCCAGAGGTTGGAAATGGGAAACAGATTCACGGAAAATGAAAAGGAAATGTGTGAAACATTAAATGAAAAGTTCCAAAGTGTGTTTGTACAAAATGAAATCTTCAGAGAACCAGACACAATAAGAATTCCAGAGAACAACATAGAGCGGATAGAGGTGTCTAGAGATGAAGTGGAAAATATGCTAAAGGAGCTCGGGAGGAACAAAGCAGCTGGCCCAGATGGCGTTTCACCATGGGTTCTGAGAGAATGTGCATCTGAGCTCAGCATTCCACTTCACCTGATCTTTCAGGCATCCCTGTGTACAGGAATCGTAGCAGACGTGTGGAAACAGGCTAACATAGTTCCAATCTACAAAAGTGCAGCAGGGAAGACCCCCTCAATTATAGACCTGTATCATTGACAAGTGTAATAGTGAAAGTATTGGAAAAGCTAATCAAAACTAAATGGGTAGAACACCTGGAGAGAAATGATATAATATCAGACAGACAGTATGGTTTTCGATCAGGAAGATCCTGTGTATCGAATTTACTCAGTTTCTATGATCGGGCCACAGAGATATTACAGGAAAGAGATGGCTGGGTTGACTGCATCTATCTGGACCTAAAAAAGGCTTTCGACAGAGTTCCACATAAGAGGTTGTTCTGGAAACTGGAAAATATTGGAGGGGTGACAGGTAAGCTTCTATCATGGATGAAAAATTTTCTGACTGATAGAAAAATGAGGGCAGTAATCAGAGGCAATGTATCGGAATGGAGGAAATGTCACAAGTGGAGTACCACAGGGTTCAGTTCTTGCACCAGTGATGTTTATTGTGTACATAAATGATCTACCAGTTGGTATACAGAATTATATGAACATGTTTGCTGATGATGCTAAGATAATAGGAAGGATAAGAAATTTAGATGATTGTCATGCCCTTCAAGAAGACCTGGACAAAATAAGTATATGGAGCACCACTTGGCAAATGGAATTAATGTTAATAAATGTCATGTTATGGAATGTGGAATAGGAGAACATAGACCCCACACAACCTATATATTATGTGAGGAAATCTTTAAAGAATTCTGATAAAGAAAGAAGATCTAGGAGTGGTTCTAGATAGAAAACTATCACCTGAGGACCACATTAAGAATATTGTGCAAGGAGCCTATGCAATGCTTTCTAACTTCAGAATTGCATTTAAATACATGGATGGCGATATACTAAAGAAGTTGTTCATGACTTTTGTTAGGCCAAAGCTAGAATATGCAGCTGTTGTGTGGTGCCCATATCTTAAGAAGCACATCAACAAACTGGAAAAGGTGCAAAGACATGCTACTAAGTGGCTCCCAGAACTGAAGGGCAAGAGCTACGAGGAGAGGTTAGAAGCATTAAATATGCCAAAACTAGAAGACAGAAGAAAAAGAGGTGATATGATCACTACGTACAAAATAGTAACAGGAATTGATAAAATCGACAGGGAAGGACTTCCTGAGACCTGGAACTTCAAGAACAAGAGGCCATAGATTTAAACTAGCTAAACACAGATGCCGAAGAAATATAAGAAAATTCACCTTCGCAAATAGAGTGGTAGACGGTTGGAACAAGTTAAGTGAGAAGGTGGTGGAGGCCAAGACCGTCAGTAGTTTCAAAGCGTTATATGACAAAGAGTGCTGGGAAGACGGGACACCACGAGCGTAGCTCTCATCCTGTAACTACACTTAGGTAATTACACTTAGGTAATTACACACACATACACACACACACACACACACACACACACACACACACACACACACACACACACACACACACACACACACACACACACACACACACACACACACACACAAACTGGAGACCTACCGTCTAAACGGAGAGAGTTCGTTGGTTATAATCCTAATGGTCCCATATCGAATCTCAGCTGATGCAATAGCAAATCGACAGATATTCTTTAACCTGATTCGCCTGTTCACCGGCTCCCCTCCGACCGGGGAGCCAGTCGGCCGAGCGGACAGCACACTGGACACTGGACTTGTGATCCTGTGGTCCCGGGTTCGATTCCGGGCGCCGCCGAGAAACAATGGGCAGAGTTTCTTTCACCTTGTGCCCCTGTTACCTTGCAGTAAAACAGGTACCTGGGTGTTAGTCAGCTGTCACGCGCTGCTTCCTGGGGGGTGGAGGCGTGGTCGAGGACCGGACCGCGGGGACACTAAAGCCCCGAAATCATCTCAAGAAGAACCTCAAGAGATAAGCACAAATGAATCCATCAATGGATCCATCTATCTATCTACTTATATCTGTCAATCCATCAATCTATCTTCCCATAAACCAACCATTTATCATTATATACATTTATATTCCATTTATCCGTCCATCAACTCTTCTGTCTATCCATCCATCTACTCATATGTCTTTCCATCCATCAGATAGACGGATGCATCTATGCATCCGTCTATCCGTCAATGTATATATTTAGCAATCAATGTAAACATCCATCTATCTACTTATATAAATTTTCCTTTAATCCCTGTTTCACCTGCACCACTCCCCCTGTTCCCCCATCCCCATCCCTGTTTCACCTGCACCACTCCCCTGTTCCCCCATCCCCATCCCTGTTTCACCTGCACCACTCCCCCTGTTCCCCCATCCCTGTTTCACCTGCACCACTCCCCTGTTCCCCAATCCCCATCCCTGTTTCACCTGCACCACTCCCCTGTTCCCCCATCCCCATCCCTGTTTCACCTGCACCACTCCCCTGTTCCCCCATCCCCATCCCTCTTTCACCTGCACCACTCCCCCTGTTCCCCCATCCCCATCCCTGTTTCACCTGCACCACTCCCTCTGTTTCTCCCTCTTCATCCCTGTTTCACCTGCACCACTCCCCCCTGTTTCTCCCTCTTCATCCCTGTTTCATATGCACCACTCCCCCTGTTCCCCCATCCCCATCCCTGTTTCACCTGTACAGCACCCCCTGTTCCCCCCTCTTCCTCCCTGTTTCACCTGCACCACTCCCCCTGTTCCCTCTCTTCATTCCACCTCTAAATCCCGTATCCTCCCCCCCCCCACCACCTTTGCACCTCTTCCTTTAACTTAAATCAGGACCAATAAACTACTTTATGTGTTTAATTTAGGTTTTTTCTAAGTACGAAAAAGCTTTCAGCCACCTCAAGCATTATTTTACAATTAACTTTAATTAAATTGGTAGGGGGGGGGGGGGAGTGATAAGAATAATTAATAATTATTCCTAAATCCTTTAGCTAAAGTCAACACTGATCAACCTATGCCCGTTCCCTACCCCAGACCATTCCCTCTAAAAATACATTAATTTAGTAATAATAAGCCTTATTAATATATTAATAAAAAAATTTAAAATAAATCTGTGTATGGCTGCAGCCTCCAGCATGTGGCTTCATTACATAGACAGACATTCTCTTTATATATATATATATATATATATATATATATATATATATATATATATATATATATATATATATATATATATATATGTCGTACCTAGTAGCCAGAACTCACTTTTTGGCCTACTATGCAAGGCCCGATTTGCCTAATAAGCCAAGTTTTCATGAATTAATATATTTTCTCTAATTTTTTTCTTATGAAATGATAAAGCTATCCATTTCATTATGTATGAGGTCAATTTTTTTTTATTGGAGTTAAAATTAACGTAGATATATGACCGAACCTAACCAACCCTACCTAACCTAACCTAACCTATCTTTATAGGTTAGGTTAGGTTAGGTAGCCGAAAAAGTTAGGTTAGGTTAGGTTAGGTAGGTTAGGTAGTCGAAAAACAATTAATTCATGAAAACTTGGCTTATTAGGCAAATTGGGCCTTGCATAGTAGGCTGAGAAGTGAGTTCTGGCTACTAGGTACGACATATATATATATATATATATATATATATATATATATATATATATATATATATATATATATATATATATATATATATATATATATATATATATATATATATATATATATATATATATATATATATATTATTAAATATGACCGAAAAAGTAAGATTAATAATTCTAACACGAATTTTCTCAATCTTTCGTACATTTCTTTTCACTGTTGGAGGTAAATCAAAAATCAATTCTCCAAAATTCATTTTTATTTCTAGTCTGACGCGACACGAGCGCGTTTCGTAAAACTTATTACATTTTCAAAGACTTTAGTTTACAAATACACAACTGAATAGAACTTACGCATCTCCGTTTTTATATCTACATTTGAGAGAGGTGGATGGGGTGAGGTGGCATTAATAGGGTATTAATTTCATCAACACAAGACAGAACAAGAGGTGGTATTAATAGGGTATTAATTTCATCAACACAAGACAGAACAAGAGGTGGTATTAATAGGGTATTAATTTCATCAACACAAGACAGAACAAGAGGTGGTATTAAAAGGGTATTAATTTCATCAACACAAGACAGAACACAAAACAATGGGTATTGAATAGAAGTGATTGTAGAAAGCCTATTGGTCCATATTTCTTGATGCTTCTATATTGGAGCGGAGTCTTGAGGTGGGTAGAATATATATATATATATATATATATATATATATATATATATATATATATATATATATATATATATATATATATATATATATATATTTATATATATATATATATATATATATATATCAATTTACATAAATATATATTCACTAATATATTCCTTTAAAATTGACACAAGCGGATTAAGGCGTCCTGTACATAACAGTTGCATTGCTCCTGGCAGTATGGGTTCGAGTCACTTCTGGCATGTGAGTTTTCAGTTGCATATAGTCCTGGGGACCATTAAGGCTTGTTCGCATGATATATATATTATATATATATATATATATATATATATATATATATATATATATATATATATATATATATATATATATATATATTTAAAAAATCTGTCATATTTGTAAATTAAATAATAAATATTTAATTATTAAATTTAATTTAATTTGTTTTATTAATATAATTATTTAATAATTTAATAAAATAATAATTTATTAAAGAACATTAATTTGATTACTTATTTAATAAAATTAAATAATAAATTAAATATTGATATATACTTGTGTGTCCAGGAGGTCATCTGTGTCCCCTCAGATGGTCTCCCTTATCACAGTTTGTGTCTATAGATGTGTGTCTGTGTGTGAGTGTGTATATCCCTGTGAGTGTCCGGGTGCTTGTGTGTCCGGTTATACCTGTGGGTCCAGGAGGCCATCTGTGTCCCCTCAGATGGTCTCCCTTATCACAGTCTATGGGTGTGTGTGAGTGTGAGTGCCCCTGTGAGTGTTCGGGTGAGGGTGTGTGTGAGTGTCCGGGTTTATGTGAGGTTTGGTTCCAGGGAAACATCCTTCCCCCCCCTTCCCATATCTCCTCCCTTATTCCCACCGTGTTTCGAATCCCAGGTGATTAGACCTGCTCTAGGTCCATGGATCCAAGGTATCCATCCGTGGGCCCAACGGATTTCACCCCTTCCCCACTTTCCAAGGGCCAGGTCAATTCCAGCTATCCAGGGAACCTGTCGAAACAGAGGCAGCTACAGGAGGGGACACACAAATATTTGTGCCCTGCAGTTACACACACGTTCCGACAGACTCGATCGCAATCTATCCAGATGAGAACACGTTCTCTTCCGACTAGACCACGCTGGAGTCGCTGTATGTCTCAAATTTGGTCCCTTTATTTATAGTTAGTATTTTGGTGAATTAATTGATTTGTTTTAATTTTTATTGACTTATTGACTTATAAACTTATTATTGACTTGACTTATTGGTAGAACGATTTGGGGAGTTGGGGGGGGGGGGGGGAGAGGGGGAGGGGGGGTTGTGTGTGTAATGGATTGTCGAGATCGTGGTTGGTTAGTATTTGTCTAGTTGTGTTCACCTAGTTGTGCTTGCGAGGGTTGAGCTCTACATTTTCGGCCCGCCTCTCAACTGTCAATCAATCAATTATTACTAACTAATAAAAAACATTCCACACACACACACCCAGGAAGCAGCCCGTAACAGCTGTCTAACGCCCAGGTACATATTTACTGCTAGGGAACAGGGGCATCAGAATGATAGAAACTCTGCTGATTTCCGTTTGTTCCATCACCGTGGGATCGAATGAGCTACGATTACGAGTCGAGAGCGACGTCCACTCAGCTATAAAGCCCCCTAGTTTGTGTATTGGTGCAACAGATAATTTGGGAGAGGTTAAGGGAAAGGAATGATGTTTGGTGGCTTTGAAAGCTTTGGATGGGAGGGGGGTTGGCAGTTATGAATTAAAATTGTTAATTATTTAAGATAGGATATATATGCAAAAGACGTTGCGAGATATAGTAAGAAAAGTGTTTCTGACTGAGGTTAGGTGCTGTGTGATTGATTTGTATGTTAGAAAAAAGAACACTTATTAGAAACTTAGATGATCTTTTGAAATGTTCCTTAGCAAATAGTTGCAAATTATTGTGTAAAAGGGCTATGGTTACGCTACCCTAAACAAACACACTTGAGCACAATTAGTCCACGGGATTCAGAGAGAGTGAGAGTGAACAGCGAAATAGTAACAAAAAATATGACAATGAGGAGAAACTATGTCATTCAAACGTTAACCATATAAATTACAGTAACACTAACCGAGCGTCCACATACATATTCCAATCAATTTACATAAATAAACATTCACCAATATATTCCTTTAAAATGGACACACGCAGATAGTTGCAGTACACATGTCAGTTCAATTACTGGTACACATAAACACTCATAGCTGGACGTGTCTGTCCATCTTGACAATAGTAGACATGTAACAAAAAATGTGACAATAATGGGAAACTATGTCATTCAAACGTATAAATGTTAACCATATAAATTACAGTAACACTAATCGCGCGCACACGTACATATGTCAATCAATTTACATAAATACACATTCACTAATGTGTACCTTTAAAATGGACACATACAGATAATTACCGTACACATGTCACTTCAATTACAGATACACATACACACACATAGCTTCAAGTGTCTGTCGGTCTTGACAATAGTACACATGGATACGCACACAAAACAGTCATTATCAATTAATGTGTGTGTGTGTGTGTGTGTGTATTTATTTTCTCCTTGTATTTACTATATGTATCTGCAGAATCGAGCTATTAGCTCTTGGACCCCGCCTATCAAATATATGTATTTTTCCTTTTTTATATCTACTACATCTATTTCTCTCTAACACACACACATACACACACACACACACACACACACACACACACACACACACACACACAACACACACACACACACACACACACACACACACACACACACACACACACACACACACACACACACACAAACTGGAGACCTACCGTCTAAACGGAGAGAGTTCGTTGGTTATAATCCTAATGGTCCCATATCGAATCTCAGCTGATGCAATAGCAAATCGACAGATATTCTTTAACCTGATTCGCCTGTTCACCGGCTCCCCTCCGACCGGGGAGCCAGTCGGCCGAGCGGACAGCACACTGGACACTGGACTTGTGATCCTGTGGTCCCGGGTTCGATTCCGGGCGCCGCCGAGAAACAATGGGCAGAGTTTCTTTCACCTTGTGCCCCTGTTACCTTGCAGTAAAACAGGTACCTGGGTGTTAGTCAGCTGTCACGCGCTGCTTCTGGGGGGTGGAGGCGTGGTCGAGGACCGGACCGCGGGGACACTAAAGCCCCGAAATCATCTCAAGAAGAACCTCAAGAGATAAGCACAAATGAATCCATCAATGGATCCATCTATCTATCTACTTATATCTGTCAATCCATCAATCTATCTTCCCATAAACCAACCATTTATCATTATATACATTTATATTCCATTTATCCGTCCATCAACTCTTCTGTCTATCCATCCATCTACTCATATGTCTTTCCATCCATCAGATAGACGGATGCATCTATGCATCCGTCTATCCGTCAATGTATATATTTAGCAATCAATGTAAACATCCATCTATCTACTTATATAAATTTTCCTTTAATCCCTGTTTCACCTGCACCACTCCCCTGTTCCCCCATCCCCATCCCTGTTTCACCTGCACCACTCCCCTGTTCCCCCATCCCCATCCCTGTTTCACCTGCACCACTCCCCCTGTTCCCCCATCCCTGTTTCACCTGCACCACTCCCCTGTTCCCCAATCCCCATCCCTGTTTCACCTGCACCACTCCCCTGTTCCCCCATCCCCATCCCTGTTTCACCTGCACCACTCCCCTGTTCCCCCATCCCCATCCCTCTTTCACCTGCACCACTCCCCCTGTTCCCCCATCCCCATCCCTGTTTCACCTGCACCACTCCCTCTGTTTCTCCCTCTTCATCCCTGTTTCACCTGCACCACTCCCCCCTGTTTCTCCCTCTTCATCCCTGTTTCATATGCACCACTCCCCCTGTTCCCCCATCCCCATCCCTGTTTCACCTGTACAGCACCCCCTGTTCCCCCCTCTTCCTCCCTGTTTCACCTGCACCACTCCCCCTGTTCCCTCTCTTCATTCCACCTCTAAATCCCGTATCCTCCCCCCCGCACCACCTTTGCACCTCTTCCTTTAACTTAAATCAGGACCAATAAACTACTTTATGTGTTTAATTTAGGTTTTTTCTAAGTACGAAAAAGCTTTCAGCCACCTCAAGCATTATTTTACAATTAACTTTAATTAAATTGGTAGTGGGGGGGGGGTGATAAGAATAATTAATAATTATTCCTAAATCCTTTAGCTAAAGTCAACACTGATCAACCTATGCCCGTTCCCTACCCCAGACCATTCCCTCTAAAAATACATTAATTTAGTAATAATAAGCCTTATTAATATATTAATAAAAAAAAATTAAAATAAATCTGTGTATGGCTGCAGCCTCCAGCATGTGGCTTCATTACATAGACAGACATTCTCTTTATATATATATATATATATATATATATATATATATATATATATATATTATATATATATATATATATATATATATATATATAAATATATATATGTCGTACCTAGTAGCCAGAACTCACTTTTTGGCCTACTATGCAAGGCCCGATTTGCCTAATAAGCCAAGTTTTCATGAATTAATATATTTTCTCTAATTTTTTTCTTATGAAATGATAAAGCTATCCATTTCATTATGTATGAGGTCAATTTTTTTTATTGGAGTTAAAATTAACGTAGATATATGACCGAACCTAACCAACCCTACCTAACCTAACCTAACCTATCTTTATAGGTTAGGTTAGGTTAGGTAGCCGAAAAAGTTAGGTTAGGTTAGGTTAGGTAGGTTAGGTAGTCGAAAAACAATTAATTCATGAAAACTTGGCTTATTAGGCAAATTGGGCCTTGCATAGTAGGCTGAGAAGTGAGTTCTGGCTACTAGGTACGACATATATATATATATATATATATATATATATATATATATATATATATATATATATATATATATATATATATATATATATATATATATATATATATATATATATATATTATTAAATATGACCGAAAAAGTAAGATTAATAATTCTAACACGAATTTTCTCAATCTTTCGTACATTTCTTTTCACTGTTGGAGGTAAATCAAAAATCAATTCTCCAAAATTCATTTTTATTTCTAGTCTGACGCGACACGAGCGCGTTTCGTAAAACTTATTACATTTTCAAAGACTTTAGTTTACAAATACACAACTGAATAGAACTTACGCATCTCCGTTTTTATATCTACATTTGAGAGAGGTGGATGGGGTGAGGTGGCATTAATAGGGTATTAATTTCATCAACACAAGACAGAACAAGAGGTGGTATTAATAGGGTATTAATTTCATCAACACAAGACAGAACAAGAGGTGGTATTAATAGGGTATTAATTTCATCAACACAAGACAGAACAAGAGGTGGTATTAAAAGGGTATTAATTTCATCAACACAAGACAGAACACAAAACAATGGGTATTGAATAGAAGTGATTGTAGAAAGCCTATTGGTCCATATTTCTTGATGCTTCTATATTGGAGCGGAGTCTTGAGGTGGGTAGAATAATTATATAATATTATATATATATATATATATTATTATAATATAATATATATATATATATATATATATATTATATATATATATATATATATATATATATCAATTTACATAAATATATATTCACTAATATATTCCTTTAAAATTGACACAAGCGGATTAAGGCGTCCTGTACATAACAGTTGCATTGCTCCTGGCAGTATGGGTTCGAGTCACTTCTGGCATGTGAGTTTTCAGTTGCATATAGTCCTGGGACCATTAAGGCTTGTTCGCATGTATATATATATATATATATATATATATATATATATATATATATATATATATATATATATTTAAAAAATCTGTCATATTTGTAAATTAAATATAAATATTTAATTATTAAATTTAATTTAATTTGTTTTATTAATATAATTATTTAATAATTTAATAAAATAATAATTTATTAAAGAACATTAATTTGATTACTTATTTAATAAAATTAAATAATAAATTAAATATTGATATATACTTGTGTGTCCAGGAGGTCATCTGTGTCCCCTCAGATGGTCTCCCTTATCACAGTTTGTGTCTATAGATGTGTGTCTGTGTGTGAGTGTGTATATCCCTGTGAGTGTCCGGGTGCGTGTGTGTCCGGTTATACCTGTGGGTCCAGGAGGCCATCTGGTCCCCTCAGATGGTCTCCCTTATCACAGTCTATGGGTGTGTGTGAGTGTGAGTGCCCCTGTGAGTGTTCGGGTGAGGGTGTGTGTGTGAGTGTCCGGGTTTTATGTGAGGTTTGGTTCCAGGGAAACATCCTTCCCCCCCCTTCCCATATCTCCTCCCTTATTCCCACCGTGGGTTCGAATCCCAGGTGATTAGACCTGCTCTAGGTCCATGGATCCAAGGTATCCATCCGTGGGCCCAACGGATTTCACCCCTTCCCCACTTTCCAAGGGCCAGGTCAATTCCAGCTATCCAGGGAATCTGTCGAAACAGAGGCCAGCTACAGGAGGGGACACACAAATATTTTGTGCCCTGCAGTTACACACACGTTCCGACAGACTCGATCGCAATCTATCCAGATGATGAACACGTTCTCTTCCGACTAGACCACGCTGGAGTCGCTGTATGTCTCAAATTTTGGTCCCTTTATTTATAGTGTAGTATTTTTGGTGAATAATTGATTCGTTTTTAATTTTTTATTGACTTATTGACTTAAAACTTATTATTGACTTGACTTATTGGTTAGAACGATTTGGGGAGTTGGGGGGGGGGGGGGGAGAGGGGGAGGGGGGGTTTGTGTGTGTAATGATTGTCGAGATCGTGGTTGGTTAGTATTTGTCTAGTTGTGTTCACTAGTTGTGCTTGCGAGGTTGAGCTCTACATTTTCGGCCCGCCTCTCAACTGTCAAATCAATCAATTATTATACTACTAATAAAAAACATTCCACACACACACACCCAGGAAGCAGCCGTAACAGCTGGTCTAACGCCCAGGTTAACATATTTACTGCTAGGGAACAGGGGCATCAGAATGATAGAAACTCTGCCTGATTTCCGTTTGTTCCATCACCGTGGGATCGAATGAGCTACGATTACGAGTCGAGAGCGACGTCCACTCAGCTATAAAGCCCCCTAGTTTGTGTATTGGTGCAACAGATAATTTGGGAGAGGTTAAGGGAAAGGAATGATGTTTGGTGCTTTGAAAGCTTGGATTGGGAGGGGGGGTTGGCAGTTATGAATTAAAATTGTTAATTATTTAAGATAGGATATATATGCAAAAGACGTTGCGAGATGAGTATAGTAGAAAGTGTTCTGACTGAGGTTAGGTGCTGTGTGATTGATTTGTATGTTAGAAAAAAGAACACTTATTAGAAACTTAGATGATTTTGAAATGTTCCTTAGCAAATAGTTGCAAATTATTGTGTAAAAGGGCTATGGTTACGCTACCCTAAACAAACACACTTGAGCACAATTAGTCCCATGGGATTCAGAGAGAGTGAGAGTGAACACCGAAATAGTAACAAAAAATATGACAATGAGGAGAAACTATGTCATTCAAACGTTAACCATATAAATTACAGTAACACTAACCGAGCGTCCACATACATATTCCAATCAATTTACATAAATAAACATTCACCAATATATTCCTTTAAAATGGACACACGCAGATAGTTGCAGTACACATGTCAGTTCAATTACTGGTACACATAAACACTCATAGCTGGACGTGTCTGTCCATCTTGACAATAGTAGACATGTAACAAAAAATGTGACAATAATGGGAAACTATGTCATTCAAACGTATAAATGTTAACCATATAAATTACAGTAACACTAATCGCGCGCACACGTACATATGTCAATCAATTTACATAAATACACATTCACTAATGTGTACCTTTAAAATGGACACATACAGATAATTACCGTACACATGTCACTTCAATTACAGATACACATACACACACATAGCTTCAAGTGTCTGTCGGTCTTGACAATAGTACACATGGATACGCACACAAAACAGTCATTATCAATTAATGTGTGTGTGTGTGTGTGTGTGTATTTATTTTCTCCTTGTATTTACTATATGTATCTGCAGAATCGAGCTATTAGCTCTTGGACCCCGCCTATCAAATATATGTATTTTTCCTTTTTTTATATCTACTACATCTATTTCTCTCTAACGGGTTTAGTGAAGACTTGCGCAAGGATAAGAATCAATTGGAAACAAATTGCAAAGCCATGGAAGAAGAAAATAAACTCTTAAAAATAGCTTTGGAAGAAGTTAAGTAAATTTAAACATAAATGACTACAATAGGTTAGGCAAGGAAATTCAACAGGAGAAACAGCTTTTGTCAGCACAGATGGAGGAAGTTACACAGGATAGAACAGTGCAAGAAAGATATGCAACTCACTTATGCACAAGTGGCCAAGGAGAGGAAAAAATAGAAGAAGCAGTAAAGGAAGTCAAACACTGCAGCAACCAAGATAAAACAAACATTAGGCTAGAAGTGAGGAAAGAATTGGCATCTAACCGAAGTTGGTGCAAAACACAGTTGATCGGAGTAAGTCCCTGATCATTTTTGGCTGCAAGAAAAGGCGATAACATCTAGGTCAGAAAGAGCTGTAGAAGAAGCTAAGTAGTAGATAAATTGTTGGCCTCGTGGAAGGTCTTACAAACAGAGAGAATGTGTGCGACTACAGGAGAATAGGCAGGTGTACGTAAAAGGGAAAGATCGACCTTTGAGGATCACCCTAAACGGTGCCAAACAGATGGAAGAAGTACTAAGGAATGCTAGAAAATTGCAAAGGGATGAGGATGGGAAAGGGTGGTCGTTAAGACGAGATCTTTCAAAGAAGATAGAGAGAAGCTGAAACTGAACCTCGCCGAGGCAAAACATTTAAATGAGAGCAGGAATGAAGAAGAAATAAATTCTTTTTTCTACAAAGTGATAGGGGTAGGCAAACCAGTAAAGTGGTACATAAAGGCAAACCAACAAAATCAATAGAGGAGGGGAGTGAAGAATAAGGAGAGGGGAACAAGTTCCTGAAGATTGCATACACCAAACATAGATGGAGTGAGATCGAAGATACTGGAGTTAAGTGATGTAATACAGCTGCAGACACCAGACATTGTTGCACTCACGGAGACAAAACTTGAAGATGTAATTTTAAATGAGGTCATATTCCCAAGGGGCTACTCAATTTGGAGACGGGACAGAAAAATTAGGAAAGGCGGTGGCGTTGCTGTGCTGGTAAAAGAACACCTAAAGGTGAAGGAAATAATGACTGCCAATCCACAAGAAGTTGACATAATAGCACTAGAGATCTGCTATGAGGATGATAAACTAATGATGATAAATGCATATAGTCCACCGCCAAGCAGCACATGGTCAAAGGAGGAGCTAGATAGTAAACGTGAAGGTCTTATAACAATAATGAGAGAGATTATAGCGAGAGCGGATAACGATAGATCACGACTGTTGATAGTCGGTGACTTCAACTTGAAATCCATAGACTGGGAAGCATATGAAGCTAAAACAGAAGATTTTTGGACCTGTAAATTTGTAGACCTCATCCTGGAAACATTCTTGTATCAACATGTTAAACAAGCTACGAGGATGAGGGAAGGGACGTTCCCTCCATGCTAGATTTGATATTTACCAGGAAGGAGGAAGAGATATTTGACATTCAGTACCTTCCTCCCTTGGGTAAAAGTGACCATGTCTTTTTGGGAATAAAGTATGCAATGCGTTATAAGCTGGAAGAAAATAAGGAGGTTGAAGCAGTTGAAAAACCAGACTTCAGGAGAGGACATTATGGTGACCTTAGAAATTTTTTTAGTGAGTATAATTGGACAGACTTGATGCTAGGCAAGGAAGTGAATGAGATGTATGGCAAGTTTTGTGAAATATATGATAAAGGCACAAAAAATTTATACCAAAACAGAGATGCAGGACCAGAAAACAGGATTGGTTCGACAGAAATTGTGAGAGGGCAAGAGACCAAAAGACACAAAAATGGAATCAGTATAGGAAGAGGCCAAACCCCCAAACATACCAGCGATACAAAGATGCGAGAAACAATTATACAGCAGTAAGGAGAGAGGCAGAAAGAAATTTTGAAAAAGGGATAGCAGATAAATGTAAAACAGAACCGGGCCTATTCTACAAATTCATAAACAACAAATTGCAGGTAAAGGATAATATCCAGAGGTTGGAAATGGGAAACAGATTCACGGAAAATGAAAAGGAAATGTGTGAAACATTAAATGAAAAGTTCCAAAGTGTGTTTGTACAAAATGAAATCTTTCAGAGAACCAGACACAATAAGAATTCCAGAGAACAACATAGAGCGGATAGAGGTGTCTAGAGATTGAAGTGGAAAATATGCTAAAGGAGCTCGGGAGGAACAAAGCAGCTGGCCCAGATGGCGTTTCACCATGGGTTCTGAGAGAATGTGCATCTGAGCTCAGCATTCCACTTCACCTGATCTTTCAGGCATCCTTGGTACAGGAATCGTAGCAGACGTGTGGAAACAGGCTAACATAGTTCCAATCTACAAAAGTGGCAGCAGGGAAGACCCCCTCAATTATAGACCTGTATCATTGACAAGTGTAATAGTGAAAGTATTGGAAAAGCTAATCAAAACTAAATGGGTAGAACACCTGGAGAGAAATGATATAATATCAGACAGACAGTATGGTTTTCGATCAGGAAGATCCTGTGTATCGAATTTACTCAGTTTCTATGATCGGGCCACAGAGATATTACAGGAAAGAGATGGCTGGGTTGACTGCATCTATCTGGACCTAAAAAAGGCTTTCGACAGAGTTCCACATAAGAGGTTGTTCTGGAAACTGGAAAATATTGGAGGGGTGACAGGTAAGCTTCTATCATGGATGAAAAATTTTCTGACTGATAGAAAAATGAGGGCAGTAATCAGAGGCAATGTATCGGAATGGAGAAATGTCACAAGTGGAGTACCACAGGGTTCAGTTCTTGCACCAGTGATGTTTATTGTGTACATAAATGATCTACCAGTTGGTATACAGAATTATTATGAACATGTTTGCTGATGATGCTAAGATAATAGGAAGGATAAGAAATTTAGATGATTGTCATGCCCTTCAAGAAGACCTGGACAAAATAAGTATATGGAGCACCACTTGGCAAATGGAATTTAATGTTAATAAATGTCATGTTATGGAATGTGGAATAGGAGAACATAGACCCCACACAACCTATATATTATGTGAGAAATCTTTAAAGAATTCTGATAAAGAAAGAGATCTAGGAGTGGTTTCTAGATAGAAAACTATCACCTGAGGACCACATTAAGAATATTGTGCAAGGAGCCTATGCAATGCTTTCTAACTTCAGAATTGCATTTAAATACATGGATGGCGATATACTAAAGAAGTTGTTCATGACTTTTGTTAGGCCAAAGCTAGAATATGCAGCTGTTGTGTGGTGCCCATATCTTAAGAAGCACATCAACAAACTGGAAAAGGTGCAAAGACATGCTACTAAGTGGCTCCCAGAACTGAAGGGCAAGAGCTACGAGGAGAGGTTAGAAGCATTAAATATGCCAAAACTAGAAGACAGAAGAAAAAGAGGTGATATGATCACTACGTACAAAATAGTAACAGGAATTGATAAAATCGACAGGGAAGACTTCCTGAGACCTGGAACTTCAAGAACAAGAGGCCATAGATTTAAACTAGCTAAACACAGATGCCGAAGAAATATAAGAAAATTCACCTTCGCAAATAGAGTGGTAGACGGTTGGAACAAGTTAAGTGAGAAGGTGGTGGAGGCCAAGACCGTCAGTAGTTTCAAAGCGTTATATGACAAAGAGTGCTGGGAAGACGGGACACCACGAGCGTAGCTCTCATCCTGTAACTCACTTAGGTAATTACACTTAGGTAATTACACACACATACACACACACACACACACACACACACACACACACACACACACACACACACACACACACACACACACACACACACACACACACACACACACACCACACACACACAAACTGGAGACCTACCGTCTAAACGGAGAGAGTTCGTTGGTTATAATCCTAATGGTCCCATATCGAATCTCAGCTGATGCAATAGCAAATCGACAGATATTCTTTAACCTGATTCGCCTGTTCACCGGCTCCCCTCCGACCGGGGAGCCAGTCGGCCGAGCGGACAGCACACTGGACACTGGACTTGTGATCCTGTGGTCCCGGGTTCGATTCCGGGCGCCGCCGAGAAAACAATGGGGCAGAGTTTCTTTCACCTTGTGCCCCTGTTACCTTGCAGTAAAACAGGTACCTGGGTGTTAGTCAAGCTGTCACGCGCTGCTTCCTGGTGGGTGGAGGCGTGGTCGAGGACCGGACCGCGGGGACACTAAAGCCCCGAAATCATCTCAAGAAGAACCTCAAGAGATAAGCACAAATGACTCCATCAATGGATCCATCTATCTATCTACTTATATCTGTCAATCCATCAATCTATCTTCCCATAAACCAACCATTTATCATTATATACATTTATATTCCATTTATCCGTCCATCAACTCTTCTGTCTATCCATCCATCTACTCATATGTCTTTCCATCCATCAGATAGACGGATGCATCTATGCATCCGTCTATCCGTCAATGTATATATTTAGCAATCAATGTAAACATCCATCTATCTACTTATATAAATTTTCCTTTAATCCCTGTTTCACCTGCACCACTCCCCCTGTTCCCCATCCCCATCCCTGTTTCACCTGCACCACTCCCCTGTTCCCCCATCCCCATCCCTGTTTCACCTGCACCACTCCCCCTGTTCCCCCATCCCTGTTTCACCTGCACCACTCCCCTGTTCCCCAATCCCCATCCCTGTTTCACCTGCACCACTCCCCTGTTCCCCCATCCCCATCCCTGTTTCACCTGCACCACTCCCCTGTTCCCCCATCCCCATCCCTCTTTCACCTGCACCACTCCCCCTGTTCCCCCATCCCCATCCCTGTTTCACCTGCACCACTCCCTCTGTTTCTCCCTCTTCATCCCTGTTTCACCTGCACCACTCCCCCCTGTTTCTCCCTCTTCATCCCTGTTTCATATGCACCACTCCCCCTGTTCCCCCATCCCCATCCCTGTTTCACCTGTACAGCACCCCCTGTTCCCCCCTCTTCCTCCCTGTTTCACCTGCACCACTCCCCCTGTTCCCTCTCTTCATTCCACCTCTAAATCCCGTATCCTCCCCCCCCCCACCACCTTTGCACCTCTTCCTTTAACTTAAATCAGGACCAATAAACTACTTTATGTGTTTAATTTAGGTTTTTTCTAAGTACGAAAAAGCTTTCAGCCACCTCAAGCATTATTTTACAATTAACTTTAATTAAATTGGTAGGGGGGGGGGGGGAGTGATAAGAATAATTAATAATTATTCCTAAATCCTTTAGCTAAAGTCAACACTGATCAACCTATGCCCGTTCCCTACCCCAGACCATTCCCTCTAAAATACATTAATTTAGTAATAATAAGCCTTATTAATATATTAATAAAAAAATTTAAAATAAATCTGTGTATGGCTGCAGCCTCCAGCATGTGGCTTCATTACATAGACAGACATTCTCTTTATATATATATATATATATATATATATATATATATATATATATATATATATATATATATATATATATATATATATATATATATGTCGTACCTAGTAGCCAGAACTCACTTTTTTGGCCTACTATGCAAGGCCCGATTTGCCTAATAAGCCAAGTTTTCATGAATTAATATATTTTCTCTAATTTTTTTCTTATGAAATGATAAAGCTATCCATTTCATTATGTATGAGGTCAATTTTTTTTTATTGGAGTTAAAATTAACGTAGATATATGACCGAACCTAACCAACCCTACCTAACCTAACCTAACCTATCTTTATAGGTTAGGTTAGGTTAGGTAGCCGAAAAAGTTAGGTTAGGTTAGGTTAGGTAGGTTAGGTAGTCGAAAAACAATTAATTCATGAAAACTTGGCTTATTAGGCAAATTGGGCCTTGCATAGTAGGCTGAGAAGTGAGTTCTGGCTACTAGGTACGACATATATATATATATATATATATATATATATATATATATATATATATATATATATATATATATATATATATATATATATATATATATATATATATATATATATATATATATATATATATAATATATATATATATATTATTAAATATGACCGAAAAAGTAAGATTAATAATTCTAACACGAATTTTCTCAATCTTTCGTACATTTCTTTTCACTGTTGGAGGTAAATCAAAAATCAATTCTCCAAAATTCATTTTTATTTCTAGTCTGACGCGACACGAGCGCGTTTCGTAAAACTTATTACATTTTCAAAGACTTTAGTTTACAAATACACAACTGAATAGAACTTACGCATCTCCGTTTTTATATCTACATTTGAGAGAGGTGGATGGGGTGAGGTGGCATTAATAGGGTATTAATTTCATCAACACAAGACAGAACAAGAGGTGGTATTAATAGGGTATTAATTTCATCAACACAAGACAGAACAAGAGGTGGTATTAATAGGGTATTAATTTCATCAACACAAGACAGAACAAGAGGTGGTATTAAAAGGGTATTAATTTCATCAACACAAGACAGAACACAAAACAATGGGTATTGAATAGAAGTGATTGTAGAAAGCCTATTGGTCCATATTTCTTGATGCTTCTATATTGGAGCGGAGTCTTGAGGTGGGTAGAATATATATATATATATATATATATATATATATATATATATATATATATATATATATATATATATATATATATATATATATATATATATATTTATATATATATATATATATATATATATATATCAATTTACATAAATATATATTCACTAATATATTCCTTTAAAATTGACACAAGCGGATTAAGGCGTCCTGTACATAACAGTTGCATTGCTCCTGGCAGTATGGGTTCGAGTCACTTCTGGCATGTGAGTTTTCAGTTGCATATAGTCCTGGGGACCATTAAGGCTTGTTCGCATGTATATATATATATATATATATATATATATATATATATATATATATATATATATATATATATATATATATATATATATTTAAAAAATCTGTCATATTTGTAAATTAAATAATAAATATTTAATTATTAAATTTAATTTAATTTGTTTTATTAATATAATTATTTAATAATTTAATAAAATAATAATTTATTAAAGAACATTAATTTGATTACTTATTTAATAAAATTAAATAATAAATTAAATATTGATATATACTTGTGTGTCCAGGAGGTCATCTGTGTCCCCTCAGATGGTCTCCCTTATCACAGTTTGTGTCTATAGATGTGTGTCTGTGTGTGAGTGTGTATATCCCTGTGAGTGTCCGGGTGCTTGTGTGTCCGGTTATACCTGTGGGTCCAGGAGGCCATCTGTGTCCCCTCAGATGGTCTCCCTTATCACAGTCTATGGGTGTGTGTGAGTGTGAGTGCCCCTGTGAGTGTTCGGGTGAGGGTGTGTGTGTGAGTGTCCGGGTTTATGTGAGGTTTGGTTCCAGGGAAACATCCTTCCCCCCCCTTCCCATATCTCCTCCCTTATTCCCACCGTGTTTTCGAATCCCAGGTGATTAGACCTGCTCTAGGTCCATGGATCCAAGGTATCCATCCGTGGGCCCAACGGATTTCACCCCTTCCCCACTTTCCAAGGGCCAGGTCAATTCCAGCTATCCAGGGAACCTGTCGAAACAGAGGCAGCTACAGGAGGGGACACACAAATATTTGTGCCCTGCAGTTACACACACGTTCCGACAGACTCGATCGCAATCTATCCAGATGAGAACACGTTCTCTTCCGACTAGACCACGCTGGAGTCGCTGTATGTCTCAAATTTGGTCCCTTTATTTATAGTTAGTATTTTTGGTGAATTAATTGATTTGTTTTAATTTTTTATTGACTTATTGACTTATAAACTTATTATTGACTTGACTTATTGGTAGAACGATTTGGGGAGTTGGGGGGGGGGGGGGGAGAGGGGGAGGGGGGGGGTTGTGTGTGTAATGGATTGTCGAGATCGTGGTTGGTTAGTATTTGTCTAGTTGTGTTCACCTAGTTGTGCTTGCGAGGGTTGAGCTCTACATTTTCGGCCCGCCTCTCAACTGTCAATCAATCAATTATTACTAACTAATAAAAAACATTCCACACACACACACCCAGGAAGCAGCCCGTAACAGCTGTCTAACGCCCAGGTACATATTTACTGCTAGGGAACAGGGGCATCAGAATGATAGAAACTCTGCTGATTTCCGTTTGTTCCATCACCGTGGGATCGAATGAGCTACGATTACGAGTCGAGAGCGACGTCCACTCAGCTATAAAGCCCCCTAGTTTGTGTATTGGTGCAACAGATAATTTGGGAGAGGTTAAGGGAAAGGAATGATGTTTGGTGGCTTTGAAAGCTTTGGATGGGAGGGGGGTTGGCAGTTATGAATTAAAATTGTTAATTATTTAAGATAGGATATATATGCAAAAGACGTTGCGAGATATAGTAAGAAAAGTGTTTCTGACTGAGGTTAGGTGCTGTGTGATTGATTTGTATGTTAGAAAAAAGAACACTTATTAGAAACTTAGATGATCTTTTGAAATGTTCCTTAGCAAATAGTTGCAAATTATTGTGTAAAAGGGCTATGGTTACGCTACCCTAAACAAACACACTTGAGCACAATTAGTCCACGGGATTCAGAGAGAGTGAGAGTGAACAGCGAAATAGTAACAAAAAATATGACAATGAGGAGAAACTATGTCATTCAAACGTTAACCATATAAATTACAGTAACACTAACCGAGCGTCCACATACATATTCCAATCAATTTACATAAATAAACATTCACCAATATATTCCTTTAAAATGGACACACGCAGATAGTTGCAGTACACATGTCAGTTCAATTACTGGTACACATAAACACTCATAGCTGGACGTGTCTGTCCATCTTGACAATAGTAGACATGTAACAAAAAATGTGACAATAATGGGAAACTATGTCATTCAAACGTATAAATGTTAACCATATAAATTACAGTAACACTAATCGCGCGCACACGTACATATGTCAATCAATTTACATAAATACACATTCACTAATGTGTACCTTTAAAATGGACACATACAGATAATTACCGTACACATGTCACTTCAATTACAGATACACATACACACACATAGCTTCAAGTGTCTGTCGGTCTTGACAATAGTACACATGGATACGCACACAAAACAGTCATTATCAATTAATGTGTGTGTGTGTGTGTGTGTGTATTTATTTTCTCCTTGTATTTACTATATGTATCTGCAGAATCGAGCTATTAGCTCTTGGACCCCGCCTATCAAATATATGTATTTTTCCTTTTTTTATATCTACTACATCTATTTCTCTCTAACACACACACATACACACACACACACACACACACACACACACACACACACACACACACACACACACACACACACACACACACACACACACACACACACACACACACACACACACACACACACACACAAACTGGAGACCTACCGTCTAAACGGAGAGAGTTCGTTGGTTATAATCCTAATGGTCCCATATCGAATCTCAGCTGATGCAATAGCAAATCGACAGATATTCTTTAACCTGATTCGCCTGTTCACCGGCTCCCCTCCGACCGGGGAGCCAGTCGGCCGAGCGGACAGCACACTGGACACTGGACTTGTGATCCTGTGGTCCCGGGTTCGATTCCGGGCGCCGCCGAGAAACAATGGGCAGAGTTTCTTTCACCTTGTGCCCCTGTTACCTTGCAGTAAAACAGGTACCTGGGTGTTAGTCAGCTGTCACGCGCTGCTTCCTGGGGGGTGGAGGCGTGGTCGAGGACCGGACCGCGGGGACACTAAAGCCCCGAAATCATCTCAAGAAGAACCTCAAGAGATAAGCACAAATGAATCCATCAATGGATCCATCTATCTATCTACTTATATCTGTCAATCCATCAATCTATCTTCCCATAAACCAACCATTTATCATTATATACATTTATATTCCATTTATCCGTCCATCAACTCTTCTGTCTATCCATCCATCTACTCATATGTCTTTCCATCCATCAGATAGACGGATGCATCTATGCATCCGTCTATCCGTCAATGTATATATTTAGCAATCAATGTAAACATCCATCTATCTACTTATATAAATTTTCCTTTAATCCCTGTTTCACCTGCACCACTCCCCCTGTTCCCCCATCCCCATCCCTGTTTCACCTGCACCACTCCCCTGTTCCCCCATCCCCATCCCTGTTTCACCTGCACCACTCCCCCTGTTCCCCCATCCCTGTTTCACCTGCACCACTCCCCTGTTCCCCAATCCCCATCCCTGTTTCACCTGCACCACTCCCCTGTTCCCCCATCCCCATCCCTGTTTCACCTGCACCACTCCCCTGTTCCCCCATCCCCATCCCTCTTTCACCTGCACCACTCCCCCTGTTCCCCCATCCCCATCCCTGTTTCACCTGCACCACTCCCTCTGTTTCTCCCTCTTCATCCCTGTTTCACCTGCACCACTCCCCCCTGTTTCTCCCTCTTCATCCCTGTTTCATATGCACCACTCCCCCTGTTCCCCCATCCCCATCCCTGTTTCACCTGTACAGCACCCCCTGTTCCCCCCTCTTCCTCCCTGTTTCACCTGCACCACTCCCCCTGTTCCCTCTCTTCATTCCACCTCTAAATCCCGTATCCTCCCCCCCGCACCACCTTTGCACCTCTTCCTTTAACTTAAATCAGGACCAATAAACTACTTTATGTGTTTAATTTAGGTTTTTTCTAAGTACGAAAAGCTTTCAGCCACCTCAAGCATTATTTTACAATTAACTTTAATTAAATTGGTAGGGGGGGGGGGTGATAAGAATAATTAATAATTATTCCTAAATCCTTTAGCTAAAGTCAACACTGATCAACCTATGCCCGTTCCCTACCCCAGACCATTCCCTCTAAAAATACATTAATTTAGTAATAATAAGCCTTATTAATATATTAATAAAAAAAAATTAAAATAAATCTGTGTATGGCTGCAGCCTCCAGCATGTGGCTTCATTACATAGACAGACATTCTCTTTATATATATATATATATATATATATATATATATATATATATATATATATATATATATATATATATATATATATATATATATATATATAAATATATATATGTCGTACCTAGTAGCCAGAACTCACTTTTTGGCCTACTATGCAAGGCCCGATTTGCCTAATAAGCCAAGTTTTCATGAATTAATATATTTTCTCTAATTTTTTTCTTATGAAATGATAAAGCTATCCATTTCATTATGTATGAGGTCAATTTTTTTTTATTGGAGTTAAAATTAACGTAGATATATGACCGAACCTAACCAACCCTACCTAACCTAACCTAACCTATCTTTATAGGTTAGGTTAGGTTAGGTAGCCGAAAAAGTTAGGTTAGGTTAGGTTAGGTAGGTTAGGTAGTCGAAAAACAATTAATTCATGAAAACTTGGCTTATTAGGCAAATTGGGCCTTGCATAGTAGGCTGAGAAGTGAGTTCTGGCTACTAGGTACGACATATATATATATATATATATATATATATATATATATATATATATATATATATATATATATATATATATATATATATATATATATATATATATATATATATATATATATATATTATTAAATATGACCGAAAAAGTAAGATTAATAATTCTAACACGAATTTTCTCAATCTTTCGTACATTTCTTTTCACTGTTGGAGGTAAATCAAAAATCAATTCTCCAAAATTCATTTTTATTTCTAGTCTGACGCGACACGAGCGCGTTTCGTAAAACTTATTACATTTTCAAAGACTTTAGTTTACAAATACACAACTGAATAGAACTTACGCATCTCCGTTTTTATATCTACATTTGAGAGAGGTGGATGGGGTGAGGTGGCATTAATAGGGTATTAATTTCATCAACACAAGACAGAACAAGAGGTGGTATTAATAGGGTATTAATTTCATCAACACAAGACAGAACAAGAGGTGGTATTAATAGGGTATTAATTTCATCAACACAAGACAGAACAAGAGGTGGTATTAAAAGGGTATTAATTTCATCAACACAAGACAGAACACAAAACAATGGGTATTGAATAGAAGTGATTGTAGAAAGCCTATTGGTCCATATTTCTTGATGCTTCTATATTGGAGCGGAGTCTTGAGGTGGGTAGAATATATATATATATATATATATATATATATATATATATATATATATATATATATATATATATATATATATATTTATATATATATATATATATATATATATATATCAATTTACATAAATATATATTCACTAATATATTCCTTTAAAATTGACACAAGCGGATTAAGGCGTCCTGTACATAACAGTTGCATTGCTCCTGGCAGTATGGGTTCGAGTCACTTCTGGCATGTGAGTTTTCAGTTGCATATAGTCCTGGGGACCATTAAGGCTTGTTCGCATGTATATATATATATATATATATATATATATATATATATATATATATATATATATATATATATATATTTAAAAAATCTGTCATATTTGTAAATTAAATAATAAATATTTAATTATTAAATTTAATTTAATTTGTTTTATTAATATAATTATTTAATAATTTAATAAAATAATAATTTATTAAAGAACATTAATTTGATTACTTATTTAATAAAATTAAATAATAAATTAAATATTGATATATACTTGTGTGTCCAGGAGGTCATCTGTGTCCCCTCAGATGGTCTCCCTTATCACAGTTTGTGTCTATAGATGTGTGTCTGTGTGTGAGTGTGTATATCCCTGTGAGTGTCCGGGTGCGTGTGTGTCCGGTTATACCTGTGGGTCCAGGAGGCCATCTGTGTCCCCTCAGATGGTCTCCCTTATCACAGTCTATGGGTGTGTGTGAGTGTGAGTGCCCCTGTGAGTGTTCGGGTGAGGGTGTGTGTGTGAGTGTCCGGGTTTATGTGAGGTTTGGTTCCAGGGAAACATCCTTCCCCCCCCTTCCCATATCTCCTCCCTTATTCCCACCGTGGGTTCGAATCCCAGGTGATTAGACCTGCTCTAGGTCCATGGATCCAAGGTATCCATCCGTGGGCCCAACGGATTTCACCCCTTCCCCACTTTCCAAGGGCCAGGTCAATTCCAGCTATCCAGGGAATCTGTCGAAACAGAGGCAGCTACAGGAGGGGACACACAAATATTTGTGCCCTGCAGTTACACACACGTTCCGACAGACTCGATCGCAATCTATCCAGATGAGAACACGTTCTCTTCCGACTAGACCACGCTGGAGTCGCTGTATGTCTCAAATTTGGTCCCTTTATTTATAGTTAGTATTTTTGGTGAATTAATTGATTTGTTTTAATTTTTTATTGACTTATTGACTTATAAACTTATTATTGACTTGACTTATTGGTAGAACGATTTGGGGAGTTGGGGGGGGGGGGGGAGAGGGGGAGGGGGGGTTGTGTGTGTAATGGATTGTCGAGATCGTGGTTGGTTAGTATTTGTCTAGTTGTGTTCACCTAGTTGTGCTTGCGAGGGTTGAGCTCTACATTTTCGGCCCGCCTCTCAACTGTCAATCAATCAATTATTACTAACTAATAAAAAACATTCCACACACACACACCCAGGAAGCAGCCCGTAACAGCTGTCTAACGCCCAGGTACATATTTACTGCTAGGGAACAGGGGCATCAGAATGATAGAAACTCTGCTGATTTCCGTTTGTTCCATCACCGTGGGATCGAATGAGCTACGATTACGAGTCGAGAGCGACGTCCACTCAGCTATAAAGCCCCCTAGTTTGTGTATTGGTGCAACAGATAATTTGGGAGAGGTTAAGGGAAAGGAATGATGTTTGGTGGCTTTGAAAGCTTTGGATGAGAGGGGGGTTGGCAGTTATGAATTAAAATTGTTAATTATTTAAGATAGGATATATATGCAAAAGACGTTGCGAGATATAGTAAGAAAAGTGTTTCTGACTGAGGTTAGGTGCTGTGTGATTGATTTGTATGTTAGAAAAAAGAACACTTATTAGAAACTTAGATGATCTTTTGAAATGTTCCTTAGCAAATAGTTGCAAATTATTGTGTAAAAGGGCTATGGTTACGCTACCCTAAACAAACACACTTGAGCACAATTAGTCCATGGGATTCAGAGAGAGTGAGAGTGAACACCGAAATAGTAACAAAAAATATGACAATGAGGAGAAACTATGTCATTCAAACGTTAACCATATAAATTACAGTAACACTAACCGAGCGTCCACATACATATTCCAATCAATTTACATAAATAAACATTCACCAATATATTCCTTTAAAATGGACACACGCAGATAGTTGCAGTACACATGTCAGTTCAATTACTGGTACACATAAACACTCATAGCTGGACGTGTCTGTCCATCTTGACAATAGTAGACATGTAACAAAAAATGTGACAATAATGGGAAACTATGTCATTCAAACGTATAAATGTTAACCATATAAATTACAGTAACACTAATCGCGCGCACACGTACATATGTCAATCAATTTACATAAATACACATTCACTAATGTGTACCTTTAAAATGGACACATACAGATAATTACCGTACACATGTCACTTCAATTACAGATACACATACACACACATAGCTTCAAGTGTCTGTCGGTCTTGACAATAGTACACATGGATACGCACACAAAACAGTCATTATCAATTAATGTGTGTGTGTGTGTGTGTGTGTATTTATTTTCTCCTTGTATTTACTATATGTATCTGCAGAATCGAGCTATTAGCTCTTGGACCCCGCCTATCAAATATATGTATTTTTCCTTTTTTTATATCTACTACATCTATTTCTCTCTAACGGGTTTAGTGAAAGACTTGCGCAAGGATAAGAATCAATTGGAAACAAATTGCAAAGCCATGGAAGAAGAAAATAAACTCTTAAAAATAGCTTTGGAAGAAGTTAAAGTAAATTTAAACATAAATGACTACAATAGGTTAGGCAAGGAAATTCAACAGGAGAAACAGCTTTTGTCAGCACAGATGGAGGAAGTTACACAGGGAATAGAACAGTGCAAGAAAGATATGCAACTCACTTATGCACAAGTGGCCAAGGAGAAGGAAAAAATAGAAGAAGCAGTAAAGGAAGTCAAACACTGCAGCAACCAAGATAAAACAAACATTAGGCTAGAAGTGAGGAAAGAATTGGCATCTAACCCGAAGTTGGTGCAAAACACAGTTGATCGGAGTAAGTCCCTGATCATTTTTGGCTGCAAAGAAAAGGCGATAACATCTAGGTCAGAAAGAGCTGTAGAAGAAGCTAAAGTAGTAGATAAAATTGTTGGCCTCGTGGAAGGTCTTACAAACAGAGAGAATGTGTGCGACTACAGGAGAATAGGCAGGTACGTAAAAGGGAAAGATCGACCTTTGAGGATCACCCTAAACGGTGCCAAACAGATGGAAGAAGTACTAAGGAATGCTAGAAAATTGCAAAGGGATGAGGATGGGAAAGGGTGGTCGTTAAGACGAGATCTTTCAAAAGAAGATAGAGAGAAGCTGAAACTGAACCTCGCCGAGGCAAAACATTTAAATGAGAGCAGGAATGAAGAAGAAATAAATTCTTTTTTCTACAAAGTGATAGGGGTAGGCAAACCAGTAAAGTGGTACATAAAGGCAAACCAACAAAATCAATAGAGAGAGGGGGAGTGAAGAATAAGGAGAGGGGGAACAAGTTCCTGAAGATTGCATACACCAACATAGATGGAGTGAGATCGAAGATACTGGAGTTAAGTGATGTAATACAGCTGCAGACACCAGACATTGTTGCACTCACGGAGACAAAACTTGAAGATGTAATTTTAAATGAGGTCATATTCCCAAGGGGCTACTCAATTTGGAGACGGGACAGAAAAATTAGGAAAGGCGGTGGCGTTGCTGTGCTGGTAAAAGAACACCTAAAGGTGAAGGAAATAATGACTGCCAATCCACAAGAAGTTGACATAATAGCACTAGAGATCTGCTATGAGGATGATAAACTAATGATGATAAATGCATATAGTCCACCGCCAAGCAGCACATGGTCAAAGGAGGAGCTAGATAGTAAACGTGAAGGTCTTATAACAATAATGAGAGAGATTATAGCGAGAGCGGATAACGATAGATCACGACTGTTGATAGTCGGTGACTTCAACTTGAAATCCATAGACTGGGAAGCATATGAAGCTAAAACAGAAGATTTTTGGACCTGTAAATTTGTAGACCTCATCCTGGAAACATTCTTGTATCAACATGTTAAACAAGCTACGAGGATGAGGGAAGGGGACGTTCCCTCCATGCTAGATTTGATATTTACCAGGAAGGAGGAAGAGATATTTGACATTCAGTACCTTCCTCCCTTGGGTAAAAGTGACCATGTCTTTTTGGGAATAAAGTATGCAATGCGTTATAAGCTGGAAGAAAATAAGGAGGTTGAAGCAGTTGAAAAACCAGACTTCAGGAGAGGACATTATGGTGACCTTAGAAATTTTTTTAGTGAGTATAATTGGACAGACTTGATGCTAGGCAAGGAAGTGAATGAGATGTATGGCAAGTTTTGTGAAATATATGATAAAGGCACAAAAAAATTTATACCAAAACAGAGATGCAGGACCAGAAAACAGGATTGGTTCGACAGAAATTGTGAGAGGGCAAGAGACCAAAAGACACAAAAATGGAATCAGTATAGGAAGAGGCCAAACCCCCAAACATACCAGCGATACAAAGATGCGAGAAACAATTATACAGCAGTAAGGAGAGAGGCAGAAAGAAATTTTGAAAAAGGGATAGCAGATAAATGTAAAACAGAACCGGGCCTATTCTACAAATTCATAAACAACAAATTGCAGGTAAAGGATAATATCCAGAGGTTGGAAATGGGAAACAGATTCACGGAAAATGAAAAGGAAATGTGTGAAACATTAAATGAAAAGTTCCAAAGTGTGTTTGTACAAAATGAAATCTTCAGAGAACCAGACACAATAAGAATTCCAGAGAACAACATAGAGCGGATAGAGGTGTCTAGAGATGAAGTGGAAAATATGCTAAAGGAGCTCGGGAGGAACAAAGCAGCTGGCCCAGATGGCGTTTCACCATGGGTTCTGAGAGAATGTGCATCTGAGCTCAGCATTCCACTTCACCTGATCTTTCAGGCATCCCTGTGTACAGGAATCGTAGCAGACGTGTGGAAACAGGCTAACATAGTTCCAATCTACAAAAGTGGCAGCAGGGAAGACCCCCTCAATTATAGACCTGTATCATTGACAAGTGTAATAGTGAAAGTATTGGAAAAGCTAATCAAAACTAAATGGGTAGAACACCTGGAGAGAAATGATATAATATCAGACAGACAGTATGGTTTTCGATCAGGAAGATCCTGTGTATCGAATTTACTCAGTTTCTATGATCGGGCCACAGAGATATTACAGGAAAGAGATGGCTGGGTTGACTGCATCTATCTGGACCTAAAAAAGGCTTTCGACAGAGTTCCACATAAGAGGTTGTTCTGGAAACTGGAAAATATTGGAGGGGTGACAGGTAAGCTTCTATCATGGATGAAAAATTTTCTGACTGATAGAAAAATGAGGGCAGTAATCAGAGGCAATGTATCGGAATGGAGAAATGTCACAAGTGGAGTACCACAGGATTCAGTTCTTGCACCAGTGATGTTTATTGTGTACATAAATGATCTACCAGTTGGTATACAGAATTATATGAACATGTTTGCTGATGATGCTAAGATAATAGGAAGGATAAGAAATTTAGATGATTGTCATGCCCTTCAAGAAGACCTGGACAAAATAAGTATATGGAGCACCACTTGGCAAATGGAATTTAATGTTAATAAATGTCATGTTATGGAATGTGGAATAGGAGAACATAGACCCCACACAACCTATATATTATGTGAGAAATCTTTAAAGAATTCTGATAAAGAAAGAGATCTAGGAGTGGTTCTAGATAGAAAACTATCACCTGAGGACCACATTAAGAATATTGTGCAAGGAGCCTATGCAATGCTTTCTAACTTCAGAATTGCATTTAAATACATGGATGGCGATATACTAAAGAAGTTGTTCATGACTTTTGTTAGGCCAAAGCTAGAATATGCAGCTGTTGTGTGGTGCCCATATCTTAAGAAGCACATCAACAAACTGGAAAAGGTGCAAAGACATGCTACTAAGTGGCTCCCAGAACTGAAGGGCAAGAGCTACGAGGAGAGGTTAGAAGCATTAAATATGCCAAAACTAGAAGACAGAAGAAAAAGAGGTGATATGATCACTACGTACAAAATAGTAACAGGAATTGATAAAATCGACAGGGAAGACTTCCTGAGACCTGGAACTTCAAGAACAAGAGGCCATAGATTTAAACTAGCTAAACACAGATGCCGAAGAAATATAAGAAAATTCACCTTCGCAAATAGAGTGGTAGACGGTTGGAACAAGTTAAGTGAGAAGGTGGTGGAGGCCAAGACCGTCAGTAGTTTCAAAGCGTTATATGACAAAGAGTGCTGGGAAGACGGGACACCACGAGCGTAGCTCTCATCCTGTAACTACACTTAGGTAATTACACTTAGGTAATTACACACACATACACACACACACACACACACACACACACACACACACACACACACACACACACACACACACACACACACACACACACACACACACACACACACACACACACACACACAAACTGGAGACCTACCGTCTAAACGGAGAGAGTTCGTTGGTTATAATCCTAATGGTCCCATATCGAATCTCAGCTGATGCAATAGCAAATCGACAGATATTCTTTAACCTGATTCGCCTGTTCACCGGCTCCCCTCCGACCGGGGAGCCAGTCGGCCGAGCGGACAGCACACTGGACACTGGACTTGTGATCCTGTGGTCCCGGGTTCGATTCCGGGCGCCGCCGAGAAACAATGGGCAGAGTTTCTTTCACCTTGTGCCCCTGTTACCTTGCAGTAAAACAGGTACCTGGGTGTTAGTCAGCTGTCACGCGCTGCTTCCTGGGGGGTGGAGGCGTGGTCGAGGACCGGACCGCGGGGACACTAAAGCCCCGAAATCATCTCAAGAAGAACCTCAAGAGATAAGCACAAATGAATCCATCAATGGATCCATCTATCTATCTACTTATATCTGTCAATCCATCAATCTATCTTCCCATAAACCAACCATTTATCATTATATACATTTATATTCCATTTATCCGTCCATCAACTCTTCTGTCTATCCATCCATCTACTCATATGTCTTTCCATCCATCAGATAGACGGATGCATCTATGCATCCGTCTATCCGTCAATGTATATATTTAGCAATCAATGTAAACATCCATCTATCTACTTATATAAATTTTCCTTTAATCCCTGTTTCACCTGCACCACTCCCCCTGTTCCCCCATCCCCATCCCTGTTTCACCTGCACCACTCCCCTGTTCCCCCATCCCCATCCCTGTTTCACCTGCACCACTCCCCCTGTTCCCCCATCCCTGTTTCACCTGCACCACTCCCCTGTTCCCCAATCCCCATCCCTGTTTCACCTGCACCACTCCCCTGTTCCCCCATCCCCATCCCTGTTTCACCTGCACCACTCCCCTGTTCCCCCATCCCCATCCCTCTTTCACCTGCACCACTCCCCCTGTTCCCCCATCCCCATCCCTGTTTCACCTGCACCACTCCCTCTGTTTCTCCCTCTTCATCCCTGTTTCACCTGCACCACTCCCCCCTGTTTCTCCCTCTTCATCCCTGTTTCATATGCACCACTCCCCCTGTTCCCCCATCCCCATCCCTGTTTCACCTGTACAGCACCCCCTGTTCCCCCCTCTTCCTCCCTGTTTCACCTGCACCACTCCCCCTGTTCCCTCTCTTCATTCCACCTCTAAATCCCGTATCCTCCCCCCCCCCACCACCTTTGCACCTCTTCCTTTAACTTAAATCAGGACCAATAAACTACTTTATGTGTTTAATTTAGGTTTTTTCTAAGTACGAAAAAGCTTTCAGCCACCTCAAGCATTATTTTACAATTAACTTTAATTAAATTGGTAGGGGGGGGGGGGGAGTGATAAGAATAATTAATAATTATTCCTAAATCCTTTAGCTAAAGTCAACACTGATCAACCTATGCCCGTTCCCTACCCCAGACCATTCCCTCTAAAAATACATTAATTTAGTAATAATAAGCCTTATTAATATATTAATAAAAAAATTTAAAATAAATCTGTGTATGGCTGCAGCCTCCAGCATGTGGCTTCATTACATAGACAGACATTCTCTTTATATATATATATATATATATATATATATATATATATATATATATATATATATATATATATATATATATATATTATTAAATATGACCGAAAAAGTAAGATTAATAATTCTAACACGAATTTTCTCAATCTTTCGTACATTTCTTTTCACTGTTGGAGGTAAATCAAAAATCAATTCTCCAAAATTCATTTTTATTTCTAGTCTGACGCGACACGAGCGCGTTTCATAAAACTTATTACATTTTCAAAGACTTTAGTTTACAAATACACAACTGAATAGAACGTACGCATCTCCGTTTTTATATCTACATTTGAGAGAGGTGGATGGGGTGAGGTGGCATTAATAGGGTATTAATTTCATCAACACAAGACAGAACAAGAGGTGGTATTAATAGGGTATTAATTTCATCAACACAAGACAGAACAAGAGGTGGTATTAATAGGGTATTAATTTCATCAACACAAGACAGAACAAGAGGTGGTATTAAAAGGGTATTAATTTCATCAACACAAGACAGAACACAAAACAATGGGTATTGAATAGAAGTGATTGTAGAAAGCCTATTGGTCCATATTTCTTGATGCTTCTATATTGGAGCGGAGTCTTGAGGTGGGTAGAATATATATATATATATATATATATATATATATATATATATATATATATATATATATATATATATATATATATATATATATATATATATATATATTTATATATATATATATATATATATATATATATATCAATTTACATAAATATATATTCACTAATATATTCCTTTAAAATTGACACAAGCGGATTAAGGCGTCCTGTACATAACAGTTGCATTGCTCCTGGCAGTATGGGTTCGAGTCACTTCTGGCATGTGAGTTTTCAGTTGCATATAGTCCTGGGGACCATTAAGGCTTGTTCGCATGTATATATATATATATATATATATATATATATATATATATATATATATATATATATATATATATATATATATATATTTAAAAAATCTGTCATATTTGTAAATTAAATAATAAATATTTAATTATTAAATTTAATTTAATTTGTTTTATTAATATAATTATTTAATAATTTAATAAAATAATAATTTATTAACGAACATTAATTTGATTACTTATTTAATAAAATTAAATAATAAATTAAATATTGATATATACTTGTGTGTCCAGGAGGTCATCTGTGTCCCCTCAGATGGTCTCCCTTATCACAGTTTGTGTCTATAGATGTGTGTCTGTGTGTGAGTGTGTATATCCCTGTGAGTGTCCGGGTGCGTGTGTGTCCGGTTATACCTGTGGGTCCAGGAGGCCATCTGTGTCCCCTCAGATGGTCTCCCTTATCACAGTCTATGGGTGTGTGTGAGTGTGAGTGCCCCTGTGAGTGTTCGGGTGAGGGTGTGTGTGTGAGTGTCCGGGTTTATGTGAGGTTTGGTTCCAGGGAAACATCCTTCCCCCCCCCCTTCCCATATCTTCTCCCTTATTCCCACCGTGGGTTCGAATCCCAGGTGATTAGACCTGCTCTAGGTCCATGGATCCAAGGTATCCATCCGTGGGCCCAACGGATTTCACCCCTTCCCCACTTTCCAAGGGCCAGGTCAATTCCAGCTATCCAGGGAACCTGTCGAAACAGAGGCAGCTACAGGAGGGGACACACAAATATTTGTGCCCTGCAGTTACACACACGTTCCGACAGACTCGATCGCAATCTATCCAGATGAGAACACGTTCTCTTCCGACTAGACCACGCTGGAGTCGCTGTATGTCTCAAATTTGGTCCCTTTATTTATAGTTAGTATTTTTGGTGAATTAATTGATTTGTTTTAATTTTTTATTGACTTAAACTTATTGACTTATTGACTTATAAGCTTATTATTGACTTGACTTATTGGTAGAACGATTTGGGGAGTTGGGGGGGGGGAGAGGGGGAGGGGGGTTGTGTGTGTAATGGATTGTCGAGATCGTGGTTGGTTAGTATTTATCTAGTTGTGTTCACCTAGTTGTGCTTGCGAGGGTTGAGCTCTACTCTTTCGGCCCGCCTCTCAACTGTCAATCAATCAATTATTACTAACTAATAAAAAACATTCCACACACACACACCCAGGAAGCAGCCCGTAACAGCTGTCTAACGCCCAGGTACATATTTACTGCTAGGGAACAGGGGCATCAGAATGATAGAAACTCTGCTGATTTCCGTTTGTTCCATCACCGTGGGATCGAATGAGCTACGATTACGAGTCGAGAGCGACGTCCACTCAGCTATAAAGCCCCCTAGTTTGTGTATTGGTGCAACAGATAATTTGGGAGAGGTTAAGGGAAAGGAATGATGTTTGGTGGCTTTGAAAGCTTTGGATGGGAGGGGGGTTGGCAGTTATGAATTAAAATTGTTAATTATTTAAGATAGGATATATATGCAAAAGACGTTGCGAGATATAGTAAGAAAAGTGTTTCTGACTGAGGTTAGGTGCTGTGTGATTGATTTGTATGTTAGAAAAAAGAACACTTATTAGAAACTTAGATGATCTTTTGAAATGTTCCTTAGCAAATAGTTGCAAATTATTGTGTAAAAGGGCTATGGTTACGCTACCCTAAACAAACACACTTGAGCACAATTAGTCCACGGGATTCAGAGAGAGTGAGAGTGAACAGCGAAATAGTAACAAAAAATATGACAATGAGGAGAAACTATGTCATTCAAACGTTAACCATATAAATTACAGTAACACTAACCGAGCGTCCACATACATATTCCAATCAATTTACATAAATAAACATTCACCAATATATTCCTTTAAAATGGACACACGCAGATAGTTGCAGTACACATGTCAGTTCAATTACTGGTACACATAAACACTCATAGCTGGACGTGTCTGTCCATCTTGACAATAGTAGACATGTAACAAAAAATGTGACAATAATGGGAAACTATGTCATTCAAACGTATAAATGTTAACCATATAAATTACAGTAACACTAATCGCGCGCACACGTACATATGTCAATCAATTTACATAAATACACATTCACTAATGTGTACCTTTAAAATGGACACATACAGATAATTACCGTACACATGTCACTTCAATTACAGATACACATACACACACATAGCTTCAAGTGTCTGTCGGTCTTGACAATAGTACACATGGATACGCACACAAAACAGTCATTATCAATTAATGTGTGTGTGTGTGTGTGTGTGTATTTATTTTCTCCTTGTATTTACTAAATGTATCTGCAGAATCGAGCTATTAGCTCTTGGACCCCGCCTATCAAATATATGTATTTTTCCTTTTTTTATTTCTACTACATCTATTTCTCTCTAACACACACACATACACACACACACACACACACACACACACACACACACACACACACACACACACACACACACACACACACACACACACACACACACACACACACACACACACACACACACAGCGCGCGCGAGAAGGTAGGGGACACACGTGATTAGTGAGGTCCGCGGAAATTCGTCAATTTCTCGGGACATTGAAGGAGTATAGAGGCTAGATCATAGTATTTGGCCTCTCGCAGTGTGTAGCTAGCAGGGTGCAACATAGCATAGTCATATCGCTAGTGATAGTGCGAAGATTTGGCGAAGAAACCAAAAGTGGAGCTAGGGCATCACCGGTGCATGTAAGTGTGTGACCTGACCGGGTGGGACGACCCGCCGTGGAGCTACCTGATTGTGCTGTTGAGTGGTGACTGTGATCAGTGGTACAGTGAATTAGTGAACTGTCACATAACGATACAGTGACTGACTCCAGAGCTTTGTGTTGAAAGAGAAGAACGACCTCATCAATCTACCAGCACTTAGTGAATCACCAAGTGGGAGACAACGACGGATAACCATCGTCATCATACATCGCTCATCTGGTTGTGTGAGCGGGAGGCAGACTGGTATGTACCCCTCTCTGGTCAATTAATCAGGTGTACAGATTGAGGTAAAAGATTATCAAATTCTCGTTCAGGATATATATATTTAAAAATCTCAGAGTGGCTCATTTAGGCAGAGGTAACGCATAAGGGATATATTGACACATACACGCACACAAGTGTGCACACGCTAAAACAGACACACACACGCGTGCACACACACACACACACACACACAATTGTCCAGTCAGGGGAAAAGGCATCTGGGATAGGACCTTACTATCCCCCCCCCCATCTTGACTGCACCATCGGACCTGACCTGACTTAGTCGCCATCTCCCCCCCCCCCACCCCCAGTCCCCCGCATCGCCCATACACGCACTCTTCCCCTCCCCACTCTCCCTCTCTCCCACTCCCTCTCTCCCTCTCCCACTATCTCTCTCCTGCTCTCTCTCTCCTGCTCTCTCTCTCTCTCTCCTGCTCTCTCTCTCTCTCTCTCTCTCTCTCTCTCTCTCTCTCTCTCTCTCTCTCTCTCTCTCTCTCTCTCTCTCTCTCTCTCTCTCTCTCTCTCTCTCTCTCTCTCTCTCTCTCTCTCTCTCTCTCTCTCTCTCCCTCTCTCTCTCCCTCTCTCTCTCCCTCCCTCTCTCCCTCCCTCCCCCTCTCCCTCCCTCCCCCTCTCCCTCCCTCTCTCTCTCCCTCCCTCTCTCTCTCCCTCCCTCTCTCCCTCCCTCCCCCTCTCCCTCCCTCTCTTTCCTTCCCCCTCCCTCTCTGCCCACACACACACACACACACCTCACCCGCTCTCTCCCTCACCCGCTCTCTCCCTCACCCACTCTCTCCCTCTCCTCTCTCTCCCTCCCGCCTCTCTCTCTCCATCTCCTCCCCCCCCTCCCCTTCTACTTTCTTTTCACTTCAGTGGAAGGGTCGGATCCCCCCCACCCACCCATTTATCTCTCCCTTTATCACTCCCTTTCTCTCTCTCTCTTTCTCTCTCTCTTCCTCTCTCTCTCTCTCTCCCTCCCCCATCCCAACAGGGTCAAGCATGGCAGCCAGAGGTCCCAGGGGAACAGGAAAGAGCCAAGGTGACGAGATGAAGGAAATGTTCGCCCAGTTTCTGGAGGACATCAAGAGTGAGATGCAAGAAATGATGCAGGAAATGAAGAACGAAATAAGCAACCTGAAAAGAGAGCTGACAGCAGCAAAGGAGGAGATTAGAGCCCTCAAAGAAAATGGTATCGAGGCTGAAAATCAGAAAACCACCCAGGGAGAAGGTGGTAATAGTTTTCTGGATGAGAATGCCACAATAAAAGCAACATTTGCGGAAATACTAAAAAAAAATAACTCTGAAGTAATGACTGCAGTGATGGAGGTGGCCATGAAAGCAGCCACCTCGCAGGAGGCGGCACGCTCCACTAGCCAACTGCTGGAAAAGAACAGATCAGTGGTTGCTGTGGGTATTAAGGAGCAGGAAGGATCTAATAGGACAGAGTGGAGTGACAAGGACAATGCAGCAGTGAATGAAGTACTAAAGGCACTAGACATGGAAGGGGCTGAGCATAGCATTGAGAAGGTTTTCAGGCTAGGCCGGTACAACAAAGACCGAGACCGAATGATAAAGATAGTGTTTGCAAACGAGAACACAAAGGAGAAGATCCTATCAAGGAAGAGCTCCCTGAAAAACGTGGGAAAATTAAAAAATGTATTCCTCCAGAGAGACATGACAAGGGAGGAGAGAGCCGTGGCGGCAGAAGCAAGGAAGAGGCGCAGGGCGAGAGGGGAAAACCAGGAAGTCACAGCTCCCAACCCAACACCCCCAGAGGCGAGGGGGGAACCCACAACCAGCTACCCAGTAACACCAGAAGGGAGGACAACCCCGCCTCCCTCCACTGCATAGAAAACCCCCCTACCCCAAACCCTCCCTGCCCCCACTCAAATGTTCAGCAAAATCTCCCTCCCCCCACACCCAATCCCCACCCTTCTACCCCTCCCCTCCTCCCGAGTCCTCCCTCCCCCCCTTTCCTTCCCGTCCTCCCTCCCCTTTCACCCCATACCCTCCCTGTCCCTCCCCCTTCACTGGATCCCCCGCCCCTCATCCCAGTATCCTCTGAGACCCTGTTATCCACCTCACAGGTCCTCACACCCATGGAACAGCCTCCCCCACCAGCAGAACACTCACCAAGGAGGCGATTTGAGAAGGGACAGAAGAAAGTGAGCCTCAAAGCGATGTACACAAACATAGATGGAATTACAAATAAAGCAAATGAGCTTGGAGAACTGGTACTAGAGGAAAACCCAGACATAATAGCCCTCACAGAAACAAAGATCACGAAAGCGATAACAAATGCAGTGTTCCCACAGGACTATTATGTTATGAGGAAAGAGAGGGAAGGAAGAGGTGGGGGTGGTGTAGCTCTGCTGGTAAGACAAGGCTGGGATTTTGAGGAGATGGATATTCAGGGCTGCGAAGGTTTCAGTGACTACATAGCAGGTACTGTAACAAATGGAGGGAAAAAAATTATAGTCGCAGTCATATATAATCCACCACCAAATGACAGAAGACCTAGACAGGAATATGATAGAAACAACATGGCCACCATTAACATAATAGAAAGAGCAGCTTCTGTTGCTAGCAGGAATGGATCTGGACTACTAATTATGGGAGACTTCAACCATGGGAAGATAGATTGGAAGAACAGAGACCCGCATGGAGGACCAGAAACATGGAGAGCTAAGCTGCTGGACGTGGCAACAAGAAACTTTCTAAGCCAGCACACCAAAGAACCAACAAGAATGAGAGGAGAAGATGAACCAGCAATGCTTGATTTGATATTTACCCTAAATGAATGGGATATAAGGGAAGTTAAGATGGAAGCGCCCTTGGGAATGAGTGACCACAGTGTATTGAACTTTGAGTACCTGGTAGAGCTAGGACTTATCTCCCCCCCAAAAAGAACTAGGAATCAAAAGGCTGGCATACCGAAAGGGGAATTATGAACAGATGAGAAGTTTCCTAAGTGAAATACCTTGGGACACTGACCTCAGAGACAAGTCTGTACAGGGTATGATGGACTATGTTACCCAAAAGTGTCAGGAGGCAGTAAACAGGTTCATCCCGGCCAAAAGGGAAAAATCCGAGAAGCAACAGAAGAATCCATGGTATAATAGGGCATGTATGGAAGCGAAGAAACTGAACAAAAAGGCGTGGAGGAACTTCCGGAATAACAGAACACCAGAAAGCAGAGAGATACCAGAGAACCAGGAATGAGTACGTCAGGGTGAGAAGAGAAGCAGAGAAAAATTTTGAAAATGATATAGCAAACAAAGCCAAGACCGAACCAAAGCTACTCCACAGTCACATCAGAAGGAAAACAACAGTGAAAGAACAGGTATTGAAACTTAGAACAGGCGAGGACAGGTATACAGAGAATGACAGAGAGGTGTGTGAGGAACTCAACAAGAGGTTCCAGGAGGTCTTCACAATAGAACAGGGTGAGGTCACTGTGCTAGGAGAAAGGGAGGTAAACCAGGCGGCCTTGGAGGAGTTCGAAATTACGAGAGAGGAGGTCAAGAGACACCTGCTGGATCTGGATGTTAGAAAGGCTGTTGGTCCAGATGGGATCTCACCATGGGTACTGAAAGAGTGTGCAGAGGCACTTTGCCTGCCACTCTCCATAGTGTATAGTAAGTCACTAGAGACGGGAGACATACCAGAAATATGGAAGACGGCGAATGTGGTCCCAATATACAAAAAGGGCGACAGACAAGAGGCACTGAACTACAGGCCAGTGTCCTTGACTTGTATACCATGCAAGGTGATGGAGAAGATCGTGAGAAAAAACCTGGTAACACATCTGGAGAGAAGGGACTTCGTGACAAATCGCCAACATGGATTCAGGGAGGGTAAATCTTGCCTTACAGGCTTGATAGAATTCTACGATCAGGTGACACAGATTAAGCAAGAAAGAGAGGGCTGGGCGGACTGCATTTTCTTGGATTGTCGGAAAGCCTTTGACACAGTACCGCATAAGAGGCTGGTACATAAGCTGGAGAGACAGGCAGGTGTAGCTGGTAAGGTGCTCCAGTGGATAAGGGAGTATCTAAGCAATAGGAAGCAGAGAGTTACGGTGAGGGGTGAGACCTCCGATTGGCGTGAAGTCACTAGTGGAGTCCCACAGGGCTCTGTACTCGGTCCTATCTTGTTTCTGATATATGTAAATGATCTCCCGGAGGGTATCGATTCATTTCTCTCAATGTTTGCGGACGATGCTAAAATTATGAGAAGGATTAAAACAGAAGGGGACTGTTTGAGGCTTCAAGAAGACCTAGACAAGCTGAAGGAATGGTCGAACAAATGGTTGTTAGAGTTTAACCCAACCAAATGTAATGTAATGAAGATAGGTGTAGGGAGCAGGAGGCCAGATACAAGGTATCATCTGGGAGAGGAAATTCTTCAGGAGTCAGAGAAGGAAAAAGACTTGGGGGTTGATATCACGCCAGACCTGTCTCCTGCAGCACATATCAAGCGGATAACATCAGCGGCATATGCCAGGCTGGCCAACATACGAACGGCATTCAGAAACTTGTGTAAAGAATCATTCAGAACTTTGTATACCACATATGTCAGGCCAATCCTGGAGTATGCAGCCCCAGCATGGAGTCCATATCTAGTCAAGGATAAGACTAAACTGGAAAAGGTTCAAAGGTTTGCCACCAGACTAGTTCCCGAGCTGAGAGGTATGAGCTACGAGGAGAGACTACGGGAATTAAACCTCACTTCGCTGGAAGACAGAAGAGTTAGGGGGGACATGATCACCACATTCAAGATTCTGAAGGGGATTGATAGGGTAGATAAAGACAGTCTATTTAACACAAGGGGAACACGCACAAGAGGACACAGGTGGAAACTGAGTGGCCAAATGAGTCACAGAGATATTAGAAAGAACTTTTTTAGTGTCAGAGTGGTTGACAAATGGAATGCATTAGGAAGTGATGTGGTGGAGGCTGACTCCATACACAGTTTCAAGTGTAGATATGACAGAGCCCGATAGGCTCATGAATCTGTACACCTGTTGATTGACGGTTGAGAGGCGGGACCAAAGAGCCAGAGCTCAACCCCCGCAAACACAACTAGGTGAGTACAACTAGGTGAGTACACACACACACACACAAACTGGAGACCAACCGTCTAAACGGACAGAGTTCGTTGGTTATAATCCTAATGGTCCCATATCGAATCTCAGCTGATGCAATAGCAAATCGACAGATATTCTTTAACCTGATTCGCCTGTTCACCGGCTCCCCTCCGACCGGGGAGCCAGTCGGCCGAGCGGACAGCACACTGGACACTGGACTTGTGATCCTGTGGTCCCGGGTTCGATTCCGGGCGCCGCCGAGAAACAATGGGCAGAGTTTCTTTCACCTTGTGCCCCTGTTACCTTGCAGTAAAACAGGTACCTGGGTGTTAGTCAGCTGTCACGCGCTGCTTCCTGGGGGGTGGAGGCGTGGTCGAGGACCGGACCGCGGGGACACTAAAGCCCCGAAATCATCTCAAGAAGAACCTCAAGAGATAAGCACAAATGAATCCATCAATGGATCCATCTATCTATCTACTTATATCTGTCAATCCATCAATCTATCTTCCCATAAACCAACCATTTATCATTATATACATTTATATTCCATTTATCCGTCCATCAACTCTTCTGTCTATCCATCCATCTACTCATATGTCTTTCCATCCATCAGATAGACGGATGCATCTATGCATCCGTCTATCCGTCAATGTATATATTTAGCAATCAATGTAAACATCCATCTATCTACTTATATAAATTTTCCTTTAATCCCTGTTTCACCTGCACCACTCCCCCTGTTCCCCCATCCCCATCCCTGTTTCACCTGAACCACTCCCCTGTTCCCCCATCCCATCCCTGTTTCACCTGCACCACTCCCCCTGTTCCCCCATCCCTGTTTCACCTGCACCACTCCCCTGTTCCCCAATCCCCATCCCTGTTTCACCTGCACCACTCCCTTGTTCCCCCATCCCCATCCCTGTTTCACCTGCACCACTCCCCTGTTCCCCCATCCCCATCCCTCTTTCACCTGCACCACTCCCCCTGTTCCCCCATCCCCATCCCTGTTTCACCTGCACCACTCCCTCTGTTTCTCCCTCTTCATCCCTGTTTCACCTGCACCACTCCCCCCTGTTTCTCCCTCTTCATCCCTGTTTCATATGCACCACTCCCCCTGTTCCCCCTTCCCCATCCCTGTTTCACCTGTACAGCACCCCCTGTTCCCCCCTCTTCCTCCCTGTTTCACCTGCACCACTCCCCCTGTTCCCTCTTTTCATTCCACCTCTAAATCCCGTATCCTCCCCCAACCCACCACCTTTGCACCTCTTCCTTTAACTTAAATCAGGACCAATAAACTACTTTATGTGTTTAATTTAGGTTTTTTCTAAGTACGAAAAAGCTTTCAGCCACCTCAAGCATTATTTTACAATTAACTTTAATTAAATTGGTAGGGGGGGGGGAGTGATAAGAATAATTAATAATTATTCCTAAATCCTTTAGCTAAAGTCAACACTGATCAACCTATGCCCGTTCCCTACCCCAGACCATTCCCTCTAAAAATACATTAATTTAGTAATAATAAGCCTTATTAATATATTAATAAAATTTTTTTAAAATAAATCTGTGTATGGCTGCAGCCTCCAGCATGTGGCTTCATTACATAGACAGACATTCTCTTTATATATATATATATATATATATATATATATATATATATATATATATATATATATATATATATATATATATATATATATATGTCGTACCTAGTAGCCAGAACGCACTTCTCAGCCTACTATGCAAGGCCCGATTGGCCTAATAAGCCAAGTTTTCCTGAATTAATATATTTTCTCTATTTTTTTTCTTATGAAATGATAAAGCTACCCATTTCATTGTGTATGTGGTCAATTTTTTTTTATTGGAGCTAAAATTAATGTAGATATATGACCGAACCTAAACAACCCTACCTAACCTAACCTAACCTATCTTCATAGGTTAGGTTCGGTTAGGTAGCCGAAAAAGTTAGGTTAGGTTAGGTTAGGTAGGTTAGGTAGTCGAAAAAACATTAATTCATGAAAACTTGGCTTATTAGGCAAATCGGGCCTTGCATAGTAGGCTGAGAAGTGCGTTCTGGCTACTAGGTACGACATATATATATATATATATATATATATATATATATATATATATATATATATATATATATATATATATATATATATATATATATATATATATATATATTATTAAATATGACCGAAAAAGTAAGATTAATAATTCTAACACGAATTTTCTCAATCTTTCGTACATTTCTTTTCACTGTTGGAGGTAAATCAAAAATCAATTCTCCAAAATTCATTTTTATTTCTAGTCTGACGCGACACGAGCGCGTTTCGTAAAACTTATTACATTTTCAAAGACTTTAGTTTACAAATACACAACTGAATAGAACTTACGCATCTCCGTTTTTATATCTACATTTGAGAGAGGTGGATGGGGTGAGGTGGCATTAATAGGGTATTAATTTCATCAACACAAGACAGAACAAGAGGTGGTATTAATAGGGTATTATTTCATCAACACAAGACAGAACAAGAGGTGGTATTAATAGGGTATTAATTTCATCAACACAAGACAGAACAAGAGGTGGTATTAAAAGGGTATTAATTTCATCAACACAAGACAGAACACAAAACAATGGGTATTGAATAGAAGTGATTGTAGAAAGCCTATTGGTCCATATTTCTTGATGCTTCTATATTGGAGCGGAGTCTTGAGGTGGGTAGAATATATATATATATATATATATATATATATATATATATATATATATATATATATATATATATCAATTTACATAAATATATATTCACTAATATATTCCTTTAAAATTGACACAAGCGGATTAAGGCGTCCTGTACATAACAGTTGCATTGCTCCTGGCAGTATGGGTTCGAGTCACTTCTGGCATGTGAGTTTTCAGTTGCATATAGTCCTGGGGACCATTAAGGCTTGTTCGCATGTATATATATATATATATATATATATATATATATATATATATATATATATATATATATATATATATATATTTATATATATATATATATATATATATATATATATATATATATATATATATATATATATATATATTTAAAAAATCTGTCATATTTGTAAATTAAATAATAAATATTTAATTATTAAATTTAATTTAATTTGTTTTATTAATATAATTATTTAATAATTTAATAAAATAATAATTTATTAAAGAACATTAATTTGATTACTTATTTAATAAAATTAAATAATAAATTAAATATTGATATATACTTGTGTGTCCAGGAGGTCATCTGTGTCCCCTCAGATGGTCTCCCTTATCACAGTTTGTGTCTATAGATGTGTGTCTGTGTGTGAGTGTGTATATCCCTCTGAGTGTCCGGGTGCGTGTGTGTCCGGTTATACCTGTGGGTCCAGGAGGCCATCTGTGTCCCCTCAGATGGTCTCCCTTATCACAGTCTATGGGTGTGTGTGAGTGTGAGTGCCCCTGTGAGAGTTCGGGTGAGGGTGTGTGTGTGAGTGTCCGGGTTTATGTGAGGTTTGGTTCCAGGGAAACATCCTTCCCCCCCCCCCTTCCCATATCTCCTCCCTTATTCCCACCGTGGGTTCGAATCCCAGGTGATTAGACCTGCTCTAGGTCCATGGATCCAAGGTATCCATCCGTGGGCCCAACGGATTTCACCCCTTCCCCACTTTCCAAGGGCCAGGTCAATTCCAGCTATCCAGGGAACCTGTCGAAACAGAGGCAGCTACAGGAGGGGACACACAAATATTTGTGCCCTGCAGTTACACACACGTTCCGACAGACTCGATCGCAATCTATCCAGATGAGAACACGTTCTCTTCCGACTAGACCACGCTGGAGTCGCTGTATGTCTCAAATTTGGTCCCTTTATTTATAGTTAGTATTTTTGGTGAATTAATTGATTTGTTTTAATTTTTTATTGACTTAAACTTATTGACTTATTGACTTATAAACTTATTATTGACTTGACTTATTGGTAGAACGATTTGGGGAGTTGGGGGGGGGGAGAGGGGGAGGGGGGGGGTTGTGTGTGTAATGGATTGTCGAGATCGTGGTTGGTTAGTATTTATCTAGTTGTGTTCACCTAGTTGTGCTTGCGAGGGTTGAGCTCTACTCTTTCGGCCCGCCTCTCAACTGTCAATCAATCAATTATTACTAACTAATAAAAAACATTCCACACACACACACCCAGGAAGCAGCCCGTAACAGCTGTCTAACGCCCAGGTACATATTTACTGCTAGGGAACAGGGGCATCAGAATGATAGAAACTCTGCTGATTTCCGTTTGTTCCATCACCGTGGGATCGAATGAGCTACGATTACGAGTCGAGAGCGACGTCCACTCAGCTATAAAGCCCCCTAGTTTGTGTATTGGTGCAACAGATAATTTGGGAGAGGTTAAGGGAAAGGAATGATGTTTCGTGGCTTTGAAAGCTTTGGATGGGAGGGGGGTTGGCAGTTATGAATTAAAATTGTTAATTATTTAAGATAGGATATATATGCAAAAGACGTTGCGAGATATAGTAAGAAAAGTGTTTCTGACTGAGGTTAGGTGCTGTGTGATTGATTTGTATGTTAGAAAAAAGAACACTTATTAGAAACTTAGATGATCTTTTGAAATGTTCCTTAGCAAATAGTTGCAAATTATTGTGTAAAAGGGCTATGGTTACGCTACCCTAAACAAACACACTTGAGCACAATTAGTCCACGGGATTCAGAGAGAGTGAGAGTGAACAGCGAAATAGTAACAAAAAATATGACAATGAGGAGAAACTATGTCATTCAAACGTTAACCATATAAATTACAGTAACACTAACCGAGCGTCCACATACATATTCCAATCAATTTACATAAATAAACATTCACCAATATATTCCTTTAAAATGGACACACGCAGATAGTTGCAGTACACATGTCAGTTCAATTACTGGTACACATAAACACTCATAGCTGGACGTGTCTGTCCATCTTGACAATAGTAGACATGTAACAAAAAATGTGACAATAATGGGAAACTATGTCATTCAAACGTATAAATGTTAACCATATAAATTACAGTAACACTAATCGCGCGCACACGTACATATGTCAATCAATTTACATAAATACACATTCACTAATGTGTACCTTTAAAATGGACACATACAGATAATTACCGTACACATGTCACTTCAATTACAGATACACATACACACACATAGCTTCAAGTGTCTGTCGGTCTTGACAATAGTACACATGGATACGCACACAAAACAGTCATTATCAATTAATGTGTGTGTGTGTGTGTGTGTGTATTTATTTTCTCCTTGTATTTACTATATGTATCTGCAGAATCGAGCTATTAGCTCTTGGACCCCGCCTATCAAATATATGTATTTTTCCTTTTTTTATATCTACTACATCTATTTCTCTCTAACACACACACATACACACACACACACACACACACACACACACACACACACACACACACACACACACACACACACACACACACACACACACACACACACACAAACTGGAGACCAACCGTCTAAACGGACAGAGTTCGTTGGTTATAATCCTAATGGTCCCATATCGAATCTCAGCTGATGCAATAGCAAATCGACAGATATTCTTTAACCTGATTCGCCTGTTCACCGGCTCCCCTCCGACCGGGGAGCCAGTCGGCCGAGCGGACAGCACACTGGACACTGGACTTGTGATCCTGTGGTCCCGGGTTCGATTCCGGGCGCCGCCGAGAAACAATGGGCAGAGTTTCTTTCACCTTGTGCCCCTGTTACCTTGCAGTAAAACAGGTACCTGGGTGTTAGTCAGCTGTCACGCGCTGCTTCCTGGGGGGTGGAAGCGTGGTCGAGGACCGGACCGCGGGGACACTAAAGCCCCGAAATCATCTCAAGAAGAACCTCAAGAGATAAGCACAAATGAATCCATCAATGGATCCATCTATCTATCTACTTATATCTGTCAATCCATCAATCTATCTTCCCATAAACCAACCATTTATCATTATATACATTTATATTCCATTTATCCGTCCATCAACTCTTCTGTCTATCCATCCATCTACTCATATGTCTTTCCATCCATCAGATAGACGGATGCATTTATGCATCCGTCTATCCGTCAATGTATATATTTAGCAATCAATGTAAACATCCATCTATCTACTTATATAAATTTTCCTTTAATCCCTGTTTCACCTGCACCACTCCCCCTGTTCCCCCATCCCCATCCCTGTTTCACATGCACCACTCCCCTGTTCCCCCATCCCCATCCCTGTTTCACCTGCACCACTCCCCCTGTTCCCCCATCCCTGTTTCACCTGCACCACTCCCCTGTTCCCCAATCCCCATCCCTGTTTCACCTGCACCACTCCCTTGTTCCCCCATCCCCATCCCTGTTTCACCTGCACCACTCCCCTGTTCCCCCATCCCCATCCCTCTTTCACCTGCACCACTCCCCCTGTTCCCCCATCCCCATCCCTGTTTCACCTGCACCACTCCCTCTGTTTCTCCCTCTTCATCCCTGTTTCACCTGCACCACTCCCCCCTGTTTCTCCCTCTTCATCCCTGTTTCATATGCACCACTCCCCCTGTTCCCCCATCCCCATCCCTGTTTCACCTGTACAGCACCCCCTGTTCCCCCCTCTTCCTCCCTGTTTCACCTGCACCACTCCCCCCTGTTCCCTCTCTTCATTCCACCTCTAAATCCCGTATCCTCCCCACCCCCCACCACCTTTGCACCTCTTCCTTTAACTTAAATCAGGACCAATAAACTACTTTATGTGTTTAATTTAGGTTTTTTCTAAGTACGAAAAAGCTTTCAGCCACCTCAAGCATTATTTTACAATTAACTTTAATTAAATTGGTAGGGGGGGGGGAGTGATAAGAATAATTAATAATTATTCCTAAATCCTTTAGCTAAAGTCAACACTGATCAACCTATGCCCGTTCCCTACCCCAGACCATTCCCTCTAAAAATACATTAATTTAGTAATAATAAGCCTTATTAATATATTAATAAAATTTTTTTAAAATAAATCTGTGTATGGCTGCAGCCTCCAGCATGTGGCCTCATTACATAGACAGACATTCTCTTTATATATATATATATATATATATATATATATATATATATATATATATATATATATATATATATATATATATATATATTATTAAATATGACCGAAAAAGTAAGATTAATAATTCTAACACGAATTTTCTCAATCTTTCGTACATTTCTTTTCACTGTTGGAGGTAAATCAAAAATCAATTCTCCAAAATTCATTTTTATTTCTAGTCTGACGCGACACGAGCGCGTTTCGTAAAACTTATTACATTTTCAAAGACTTTAGTTTACAAATACACAACTGAATAGAACTTACGCATCTCCGTTTTTATATCTACATTTGAGAGAGGTGGATGGGGTGAGGTGGCATTAATAGGGTATTAATTTCATCAACACAAGACAGAACAAGAGGTGGTATTAATAGGGTATTAATTTCATCAACACAAGACAGAACAAGAGGTGGTATTAATAGGGTATTAATTTCATCAACACAAGACAGAACAAGAGGTGGTATTAAAAGGGTATTAATTTCATCAACACAAGACAGAACACAAAACAATGGGTATTGAATAGAAGTGATTGTAGAAAGCCTATTGGTCCATATTTCTTGATGCTTCTATATTGGAGCGGAGTCTTGAGGTGGGTAGAATATATATATATATATATATATATATATATATATATATATATATATATATATATATATATATATATATATATATATATATATCAATTTACATAAATATATATTCACTAATATATTCCTTTAAAATTGACACAAGCGGATTAAGGCGTCCTGTACATAACAGTTGCATTGCTCCTGGCAGTATGGGTTCGAGTCACTTCTGGCATGTGAGTTTTCAGTTGCATATAGTCCTGGGGACCATTAAGGCTTGTTCGCATGTATATATATATATATATATATATATATATATATATATATATATATATATATATATATATATATATATATATATATATATTTATATATATATATATATATATATATATATATATATATATATATATATATATATATATATATATATATATATATATATTTAAAAAATCTGTCATATTTGTAAATTAAATAATAAATATTTAATTATTAAATTTAATTTAATTTGTTTTATTAATATAATTATTTAATAATTTAATAAAATAATAATTTATTAAAGAACATTAATTTGATTACTTATTTAATAAAATTAAATAATAAATTAAATATTGATATATACTTGTGTGTCCAGGAGGTCATCTGTGTCCCCTCAGATGGTCTCCCTTATCACAGTTTGTGTCTATAGATGTGTGTCTGTGTGTGAGTGTGTATATCCCTCAGAGTGTCCGGGTGCGTGTGTGTCCGGTTATACCTGTGGGTCCAGGAGGCCATCTGTGTCCCCTCAGATGGTCTCCCTTATCACAGTCTATGGGTGTGTGTGAGTGTGAGCGCCCCTGTGAGTGTTCGGGTGAGGGTGTGTGAGTGTCCGGGTTTATGTGAGGTTTGGTTCCAGGGAAACATCCTTCCCCCCCCCCCCATCCCATATCTCCTCCCTTATTCCCACCGTGGGTTCGAATCCCAGGTGATTAGACCTGCTCTAGGTCCATGGATCCAAGGTATCCATCCGTGGGCCCAACGGATTTCACCCCTTCCCCACTTTCCAAGGGCCAGGTCAATTCCAGCTATCCAGGGAACCTGTCGAAACAGAGGCAGCTACAGGAGGGGACACACAAATATTTGTGCCCTGCAGTTACACACACGTTCCGACAGACTCGATCGCAATCTATCCAGATGAGAACACGTTCTCTTCCGACTAGACCACGCTGGAGTCGCTGTATGTCTCAAATTTGGTCCCTTTATTTATAGTTAGTATTTTTGGTGAATTAATTGATTTGTTTTAATTTTTTATTGACTTAAACTTATTGACTTATTGACTTATAAACTTATTATTGACTTGACTTATTGGTAGAACGATTTGGGGAGTTGGGGGGGGGGAGAGGGGGAGGGGGGGTTGTGTGTGTAATGGATTGTCGAGATCGTGGTTGGTTAGTATATATCTAGTTGTGTTCACCTAGTTGTGCTTGCGAGGGTTGAGCTCTACTCTTTCGGCCCGCCTCTCAACTGTCAATCAATCAATTATTACTAACTAATAAAAAACATTCCACACACACACACCCAGGAAGCAGCCCGTAACAGCTGTCTAACGCCCAGGTACATATTTACTGCTAGGGAACAGGGGCATCAGAATGATAGAAACTCTGCTGATTTCCGTTTGTTCCATCACCGTGGGATCGAATGAGCTACGATTACGAGTCGAGAGCGACGTCCACTCAGCTATAAAGCCCCCTAGTTTGTGTATTGGTGCAACAGATAATTTGGGAGAGGTTAAGGGAAAGGAATGATGTTTGGTGGCTTTGAAAGCTTTGGATGGGAGGGGGGTTGGCAGTTATGAATTAAAATTGTTAATTATTTAAGATAGGATATATATGCAAAAGACGTTGCGAGATATAGTAAGAAAAGTGTTTCTGACTGAGGTTAGGTGCTGTGTGATTGATTTGTATGTTAGAAAAAAGAACACTTATTAGAAACTTAGATGATCTTTTGAAATGTTCCTTAGCAAATAGTTGCAAATTATTGTGTAAAAGGGCTATGGTTACGCTACCCTAAACAAACACACTTGAGCACAATTAGTCCACGGGATTCAGAGAGAGTGAGAGTGAACAGCGAAATAGTAACAAAAAATATGACAATGAGGAGAAACTATGTCATTCAAACGTTAACCATATAAATTACAGTAACACTAACCGAGCGTCCACATACATATTCCAATCAATTTACATAAATAAACATTCACCAATATATTCCTTTAAAATGGACACACGCAGATAGTTGCAGTACACATGTCAGTTCAATTACTGGTACACATAAACACTCATAGCTGGACGTGTCTGTCCATCTTGACAATAGTAGACATGTAACAAAAAATGTGACAAAAATGGGAAACTATGTCATTCAAACGTATAAATGTTAACCATATAAATTACAGTAACACTAATCGCGCGCACACGTACATATGTCAATCAATTTACATAAATACACATTCACTAATGTGTACCTTTAAAATGGACACATACAGATAATTACCGTACACATGTCACTTCAATTACAGATACACATACACACACATAGCTTCAAGTGTCTGTCGGTCTTGACAATAGTACACATGGATACGCACACAAAACAGTCATTATCAATTAATGTGTGTGTGTGTATTTATTTTCTCCTTGTATTTACTATATGTATCTGCAGAATCGAGCTATTAGCTCTTGGACCCCGCCTATCAAATATATGTATTTTTCCTTTTTTTATATCTACTACATCTATTTCTCTCTAACACACACACATACACACACACACACACACACACACACACACACACACACACACACACACACACACACACACACACACACACACACACACACACACACACACACACACAAACTGGAGACCTACCGTCTAAACGGAGAGAGTTCGTTGGTTATAATCCTAATGGTCCCATATCGAATCTCTGCTGATGCAATAGCAAATCGACAGATATTCTTTAACCTGATTCGCCTGTTCACCGGCTCCCCTCCGACCGGGGAGCCAGTCGGCCGAGCGGACAGCACACTGGACACTGGACTTGTGATCCTGTGGTCCCGGGTTCGATTCCGGGCGCCGCCGAGAAACAATGGGCAGAGTTTCTTTCACCTTGTGCCCCTGTTACCTTGCAGTAAAACAGGTACCTGGGTGTTAGTCAGCTGTCACGCGCTGCTTCCTGGGGGGTGGAGGCGTGGTCGAGGACCGGACCGCGGGGACATTAAAGCCCCGAAATCATCTCAAGAAGAACCTCAAGAGATAAGCACAAATGAATCCATCAATGGATCCATCTATCTATCTACTTATATCTGTCAATCCATCAATCTATCTTCCCATAAACCAACCATTTATCATTATATACATTTATATTCCATTTATCCGTCCATCAACTCTTCTGTCTATCCATCCATCTACTCATATGTCTTTCCATCCATCAGATAGACGGATGCATCTATGCATCCGTCTATCCGTCAATGTATATATTTAGCAATCAATGTAAACATCCATCTATCTACTTATATAAATTTTCCTTTAATCCCTGTTTCACCTGCACCACTCCCCCTGTTCCCCCATCCCCATCCCTGTTTCACCTGCACCACTCCCCTGTTCCCCCATCCCCATCCCTGTTTCACCTGCACCACTCCCCCTGTTCCCCCATCCCTGTTTCACCTGCACCACTCCCCTGTTCCCCAATCCCCATCCCTGTTTCACCTGCACCACTCCCTTGTTCCCCCATCCCCATCCCTCTTTCACCTGCACCACTCCCCCTGTTCCCCCATCCCCATCCCTGTTTCACCTGCACCACTCCCCCTGTTTCTCCCTCTTCATCCCTGTTTCACCTGCACCACTCCCCCCTGTTTCTCCCTCTTCATCCCTGTTTCATATGCACCACTCCCCCTGTTCCCCCATCCCCATCCCTGTTTCGCCTGTACAGCACCCCCTGTTCCCCCCTCTTCCTCCCTGTTTCACCTGCACCACTCCCCCTGTTCCCTCTCTTCATTCCACCTCTAAATCCCGTATCCTCCCCCCCCCCCACCACCTTTGCACCTCTTCCTTTAACTTAAATCAGGACCAATAAACTACTTTATGTATATAATTTAGGTTTTTTCTAAGTACGAAAAAGCTTTCAGCCACCTCAAGCATTATTTTACAATTAACTTTAATTAAATTGGTAGGGGGGGGGGGGAGTGATAAGAATAATTAATAATTATTCCTAAATCCTTTAGCTAAAGTCAACACTGATCAACCTATGCCCGTTCCCTACCCCAGACCATTCCCTCTAAAAATACATTAATTTAGTAATAATAAGCCTTATTAATATATTAATAAAATTTTTTTAAAATAAATCTGTGTATGGCTGCAGCCTCCAGCATGTGGCTTCATTACATAGACAAACATTCTCTTTATATATATATATATATATATATATATATATATATATATATATATATATATATATATATATATATATATATATATATATATATATATATATATATATATATATATATATATATATATATATTATTAAATATGACCGAAAAAGTAAGATTAATAATTCTAACACGAATTTTCTCAATCTTTCGTACATTTCTTTTCACTGTTGGAGGTAAATCAAAAATCAATTCTCCAAAATTCATTTTTATTTCTAGTCTGACGCGACACGAGCGCGTTTCGTAAAACTTATTACATTTTCAAAGACTTTAGTTTACAAATACACAACTGAATAGAACTTACGCAACTCCGTTTTTATATCTACATTTGAGAGAGGTGGATGGGGTGAGGTGGCATTAATAGGGTATTAATTTCATCAACACAAGACAGAACAAGAGGTGGTATTAATAGGGTATTAATTTCATCAACATAAGACAGAACAAGAGGTGGTATTAATAGGGTATTAATTTCATCAACACAAGACAGAACAAGAGGTGGTATTAAAAGGGTATTAATTTCATCAACACAAGACAGAACACAAAACAATGGGTATTGAATAGAAGTGATTGTAGAAAGCCTATTGGTCCATATTTCTTGATGCTTCTATATTGGAGCGGAGTCTTGAGGTGGGTAGAATATATATATATATATATATATATATATATATATATATATATATATATATATATATATATATATATGTATATATATATATATATATATATATATATATATATATATATATATATATATATATATATATATATATCAATTTACATAAATATATATTCACTAATATATTCCTTTAAAATTGACACAAGCGGATTAAGGCGTCCTGTACATAACAGTTGCATTGCTCCTGGCAGTATGGGTTCGAGTCACTTCTGGCATGTGAGTTTTCAGTTGCATATAGTCCTGGGGACCATTAAGGCTTGTTCGCATGTATATATATATATATATATATATATATATATATATATATATATATATATATATATATATATATATATATATTTAAAAAATCTGTCATATTTGTAAATTAAATAATAAATATTTAATTATTAAATTTAATTTAATTTGTTTTATTAATATAATTATTTAATAATTTAATAAAATAATAATTTATTAAAGAACATTAATTTGATTACTTATTTAATAAAATTAAATAATAAATTAAATATTGATATATACTTGTGTGTCCAGGAGGTCATCTGTGTCCCCTCAGATGGTCTCCCTTATCACAGTTTGTGTCTATAGATGTGTGTCTGTGTGTGAGTGTGTATATCCCTGTGAGTGTCCGGGTGCGTGTGTGTCCGGTTATACCTGTGGGTCCAGGAGGCCATCTGTGTCCCCTCAGATAGTCTCCCTTATCACAGTCTATGGGTGTGTGTGAGTGTGAGTGCCCCTGTGAGTGTTCGGGTGAGGGTGTGTGTGTGAGTGTCCGGGTTTATGTGAGGTTTGGTTCCAGGGAAACATCCTTCCCCCCCCCCCTTCCCATATCTCCTCCCTTATTCCCACCGTGGGTTCGAATCCCAGGTGATTAGACCTGCTCTAGGTCCATGGATCCAAGGTATCCATCCGTGGGCCCAACGGATTTCACCCCTTCCCCAATTTCCAAGGGCCAGGTCAATTCCAGCTATCCAGGGAACCTGTCGAAACAGAGGCCGCTACAGGAGGGGACACACAAATATTTGTGCCCTGCAGTTACACACACGTTCCGACAGACTCGATCGCAATCTATCCAGATGAGAACACGTTCTCTTCCGACTAGACCACGCTGGAGTCGCTGTATGTCTCAAATTTGGTCCCTTTATTTATAGTTAGTATTTTTGGTGAATTAATTGATTTGTTTTAATTTTTTATTGACTTAAACTTATTGACTTATTGACTTATAAACTTATTATTGACTTGACTTATTGGTAGAACGATTTGGGGAGTTGGGGGGGGGGAGAGGGGGAGGGGGGGGGTTGTGTGTGTAATGGATTGTCGAGATCGTGGTTGGTTAGTATTTATCTAGTTGTGTTCACCTAGTTGTGCTTGCGAGGGTTGAGCTCTACTCTTTCGGCCCGCCTCTCAACTGTCAATCAATCAATTATTACTAACTAATAAAAAACATTCCACACACACACACCCAGGAAGCAGCCCGTAACAGCTGTCTAACGCCCAGGTACATATTTACTGCTAGGGAACAGGGGCATCAGAATGATAGAAACTCTGCTGATTTCCGTTTGTTCCATCACCGTGGGATCGAATGAGCTACGATTACGAGTCGAGAGCGACGTCCACTCAGCTATAAAGCCCCCTAGTTTGTGTATTGGTGCAACAGATAATTTGGGAGAGGTTAAGGGAAAGGAATGATGTTTGGTGGCTTTGAAAGCTTTGGATGGGAGGGGGGTTGGCAGTTATGAATTAAAATTGTTAATTATTTAAGATAGGATATATATGCAAAAGACGTTGCGAGATATAGTAAGAAAAGTGTTTCTGACTGAGGTTAGGTGCTGTGTGATTGATTTGTATGTTAGAAAAAAGAACACTTATTAGAAACTTAGATGATCTTTTGAAATGTTCCTTAGCAAATAGTTGCAAATTATTGTGTAAAAGGGCTACAGAGGCCGCTACAGGAGGGGACACACAAATATTTGTGCCCTGCAGTTACACACACGTTCCGACAGACTCGATCGCAATCTATCCAGATGAGAACACGTTCTCTTCCGACTAGACCACGCTGGAGTCGCTGTATGTCTCAAATTTGGTCCCTTTATTTATAGTTAGTATTTTTGGTGAATTAATTGATTTGTTTTAATTTTTTATTGACTTAAACTTATTGACTTATTGACTTATAAACTTATTATTGACTTGACTTATTGGTAGAACGATTTGGGGAGTTGGGGGGGGGGGGAGAGGGGGAGGGGGGGGTTGTGTGTGTAATGGATTGTCGAGATCGTGGTTGGTTAGTATTTATCTAGTTGTGTTCACCTAGTTGTGCTTGCGAGGGTTGAGCTCTACTCTTTCGGCCCGCCTCTCAACTGTCAATCAATCAATTATTACTAACTAATAAAAAACATTCCACACACACACACCCAGGAAGCAGCCCGTAACAGCTGTCTAACGCCCAGGTACATATTTACTGCTAGGGAACAGGGGCATCAGAATGATAGAAACTCTGCTGATTTCCGTTTGTTCCATCACCGTGGGATCGAATGAGCTACGATTACGAGTCGAGAGCGACGTCCACTCAGCTATAAAGCCCCCTAGTTTGTGTATTGGTGCAACAGATAATTTGGGAGAGGTTAAGGGAAAGGAATGATGTTTGGTGGCTTTGAAAGCTTTGGATGGGAGGGGGGTTGGCAGTTATGAATTAAAATTGTTAATTATTTAAGATAGGATATATATGCAAAAGACGTTGCGAGATATAGTAAGAAAAGTGTTTCTGACTGAGGTTAGGTGCTGTGTGATTGATTTGTATGTTAGAAAAAAGAACACTTATTAGAAACTTAGATGATCTTTTGAAATGTTCCTTAGCAAATAGTTGCAAATTATTGTGTAAAAGGGCTATGGTTACGCTACCCTAAACAAACACACTTGAGCACAATTAGTCCACGGGATTCAGAGAGAGTGAGAGTGAACAGCGAAATAGTAACAAAAAATATGACAACGAGGAGAAACTATGTCATTCAAACGTTAACCATATAAATTACAGTAACACTAACCGAGCGTCCACATACATATTCCAATCAATTTACATAAATAAACATTCACCAATATATTCCTTTAAAATGGACACACGCAGATAGTTGCAGTACACATGTCAGTTCAATTACTGGTACACATAAACACTCATAGCTGGACGTGTCTGTCCATCTTGACAATAGTAGACATGTAACAAAAAATGTGACAATAATGGGAAACTATGTCATTCAAACGTATAAATGTTAACCATGTAAATTACAGTAACACTAATCGCGCGCACACGTACATATGTCAATCAATTTACATAAAGACACATTCACTAATGTGTACCTTTAAAATGGACACATACAGATAATTACCGTACACATGTCACTTCAATTACAGATACACATACACACACATAGCTTCAAGTGTCTGTCGGTCTTGACAATAGTACAAATGGATACGCACACAAAACAGTCATTATCAATTAATGTGTGTGTGTGTGTGTGTGTGTATTTATTTTCTCCTTGTATTTACTATATGTATCTGCAGAATCGAGCTATTAGCTCTTGGACCCCGCCTATCAAATATATGTATTTTTCCTTTTTTTATATCTACTACATCTATTTCTCTCTAACACACACACATACACACACACACACACACACACACACACACACACACACACACACACACACACACACACACACACACACACACACACACACACACACACACACACACAAACTGGAGACCTACCGTCTAAACGGAGAGAGTTCGTTGGTTATAATCCTAATGGTCCCATATCGAATCTCAGCTGATGCAATAGCAAATCGACAGATATTCTTTAACCTGATTCGTCTGTTCACCGGCTCCCCTCCGACCGGGGAGCCAGTCGGCCGAGCGGACAGCACACTCGACACTGGACTTGTGATCCTGTGGTCCCGGGTTCGATTCCGGGCGCCGCCGAGAAACAATGGGCAGAGTTTCTTTCACCTTGTGCACCTGTTACCTTGCAGTAAAACAGGTACCTGGGTGTTAGTCAGCTGTCACGCGCTGCTTCCTGGGGGGTGGAGGCGTGGTCGAGGACCGGACCGCGGGGACACTAAAGCCCCGAAATCATCTCAAGAAGAACCTCAAGAGATAAGCACAAATGAATCCATCAATGGATCCATCTATCTATCTACTTATATCTGTCAATCCATCAATCTATCTTCCCATAAACCAACCATTTATCATTATATACATTTATATTCCATTTATCCGTCCATCAACTCTTCTGTCTATCCATCCATCTACTCATATGTCTTTCCATCCATCAGATAGACGGATGCATCTATGCATCCGTCTATCCGTCAATGTATATATTTAGCAATCAATGTAAACATCCATCTATCTACTTATATAAATTTTACTTTAATCCCTGTTTCACCTGCACCACTCCCCCTGTTCCCCCATCCCCATCCCTGTTTCACCTGCACCACTCCCCTGTTCCCCCATCCCAATCCCTGTTTCTCCTGCACCACTCCCCCTGTTCCCCCATCCCTGTTTCACCTGTACCACTCCCCTGTTCCCCAATCCCCATCCCTGTTTCACCTGCACCACTCCCCTGTTCCCCCATCCCCATCCCTGTTTCACCTGCACCACTCCCCTGTTCCCCCATCCACATCCCTCTTTCACCTGCACCACTCCCCCTGTTCCCCCATCCCCATCCCTGTTTCACCTGCACCACTCCCTCTGTTTCTCCCTCTTCATCCCTGTTTCATATGCACCACTCCCCCTGTTCCCCCATCCCCATCCCTGTTTCACCTGTACAGCACCCCCTGTTCCCCCCTCTTCCTCCCTGTTTCACCTGCACCACTCCCCCTGTTCCCTCTCTTCATTCCACCTCTAAATCCCGTATCCTCCCCCCCCACCACCTTTGCACCTCTTCCTTTAACTTAAATCAGGACCAATAAACTACTTTATGTGTTTAATTTAGGTTTTTTCTAAGTACGAAAAAGCTTTCAGCCACCTCAAGCATTATTTTACAATTAACTTTAATTAAATTGGTAGGGGGGGGGGAGTGATAAGAATAATTAATAATTATTCCTAAATCCTTTAGCTAAAGTCAACACTGATCAACCTATGCCCGTTCCCTACCCCAGACCATTCCCTCTACAAATACATTAATTTAGTAATAATAAGCCTTATTAATATATTAATAAAAAAAATTTAAAATAAATCTGTGTATGGCTGCAGCCTCCAGCATGTGGCCTCATTACATAGACAGACATTCTCTTTATATATATATATATATATATATATATATATATATATATATATATATATATATATATATATATATATATATATATATATATATATATATTATTAAATATGACCGAAAAAGTAAGATTAATAATTCTAACACGAATTTTCTCAATCTTTCGTACATTTCTTTTCACTGTTGGAGGTAAATCAAAAATCAATTCTCCAAAATTCATTTTTATTTCTAGTCTGACGCGACACGAGCGCGTTTCGTAAAACTTATTACATTTTCAAAGACTTTAGTTTACAAATACACAACTGAATAGAACTTACGCATCTCCGTTTTTATATCTACATTTGAGAGAGGTGGATGGGGTGAGGTGGCATTAATAGGGTATTAATTTCATCAACACAAGACAGAACAAGAGGTGGTATTAATAGGGTATTAATTTCATCAACACAAGACAGAACAAGAGGTGGTATTAATAGGGTATTAATTTCATCAACACAAGACAGAACACAAAACAATGGGTATTGAATAGAAGTGATTGTAGAAAGCCTATTGGTCCATATTTCTTGATGCTTCTATATTGGAGCGGAGTCTTGAGGTGGGTAGAATATATATATATATATATATATATATATATATATATATATATATATATCAATTTACATAAATATATATTCACTAATATATTCCTTTAAAATTGACACAAGCGGATTAAGGCGTCCTGTACATACCAGTTGCATTGCTCCTGGCAGTATGGGTTCGAGTCACTTCTGGCATGTGAGTTTTCAGTTGCATATAGTCCTGGGGACCATTAAGGCTTGTTCGCATGTATATATATATATATATATATATATATATATATATATATATATATATATATATATATATATATATATATATATATATATATATATATATATTTAAAAAATCTGTCATATTTGTAAATTAAATAATAAATATTTAATTATTAAATTTAATTTAATTTGTTTTATTAATATAATTATTTAATAATATTAAAATAATAAATAAAATAATAATTTATTAAAGAACATTACTTTGATTACTTATTTAATAAAATTAAATAATAAATTAAATATTGATATATACTTGTGTGTCCAGGAGGTCATCTGTGTCCCCTCAGATGGTCTCCCTTATCACAGTTTGTGTCTATAGATGTGTGTCTGTGTGTGAGTGTGTATATCCCTGTGAGTGTCCGGGTGCGTGTGTGTCCGGTTATACCTGTGGGTCCAGGAGGCCATCTGTGTCCCCTCAGATGGTCTCCCTTATCACAGTCTATGGGTGTGTGTGAGTGTGAGTGCCCCTGTGAGTGTTCGGGTGAGGGTGTGTGTGTGAGTGTCCGGGTTTATGTGAGGTTTGGTTCCAGGGAAACATCCTTCCCCCCCCCCTTCCCATATCTCCTCCCTTATTCCCACCGTGGGCTCGAATCCCAGGTGATTAGACCTGCTCTAGGTCCATGGATCCAAGGTATCCATCCGTGGGCCCAACGGATTTCACCCCTTCCCCACTTTCCAAGGGCCAGGTCAATTCCAGCTATCCAGGGAACCTGTCGAAACAGAGGCAGCTACAGGAGGGGACACACAAATATTTGTGCCCTGCAGTTACACACCCGTTCCGACAGACTCGATCGCAATCTATCCAGATGAGAACACGTTCTCTTCCGACTAGACCACGCTGGAGTCGCTGTATGTCTCAAATTTGGTCCCTTTATTTATAGTTAGTATTTTTGGTGAATTAATTGATTTGTTTTAATTTTTTATTGACTTAAACTTATTGACTTATTGACTTATAAACTTATTATTGACTTGACTTATTGGTAGAACGATTTGGGGAGTTGGGGGGGGGGGAGAGGGGGAGGGGGGGTTGTGTGTGTAATGGATTGTCGAGATCGTGGTTGGTTAGTATTTATCTAGTTGTGTTCACCTAGTTGTGCTTGCGAGGGTTGAGCTCTACTCTTTCGGCCCGCCTCTCAACTGTCAATCAATCAATTATTACTAACTAATAAAAAACATTCCACACACACACACCCAGGAAGCAGCCCGTAACAGCTGTCTAACGCCCAGGTACATATTTACTGCTAGGGAACAGGGGCATCAGAATGATAGAAACTCTGCTGATTTCCGTTTGTTCCATCACCGTGGGATCGAATGAGCTACGATTACGAGTCGAGAGCGACGTCCACTCAGCTATAAAGCCCCCTAGTTTGTGTATTGGTGCAACAGATAATTTGGGAGAGGTTAAGGGAAAGGAATGATGTTTGGTGGCTTTGAAAGCTTTGGATGGGAGGGGGGTTGGCAGTTATGAATTAAAATTGTTAATTATTTAAGATAGGATATATATGCAAAAGACGTTGCGAGATATAGTAAGAAAAGTGTTTCTGACTGAGGTTAGGTGCTGTGTGATTGATTTGTATGTTAGAAAAAAGAACACTTATAAGAAACTTAGATGATCTTTTGAAATGTTCCTTAGCAAATAGTTGCAAATTATTGTGTAAAAGGGCTATGGTTACGCTACCCTAAACAAACACACTTGAGCACAATTAGTCCACGGGATTCAGAGAGAGTGAGAGTGAACAGCAAAATAGTAACAAAAAATATGACAATGAGGAGAAACTATGTCATTCAAACGTTAACCATATAAATTACAGTAACACTAACCGAGCGTCCACATACATATTCCAATCAATTTACATAAATAAACATTCACCAATATATTCCTTTAAAATGGACACACGCAGATAGTTGCAGTACACATGTCAGTTCAATTACTGGTACACATAAACACTCATAGCTGGACGTGTCTGTCCATCTTGACAATAGTAGACATGTAACAAAAAATGTGACAATAATGGGAAACTATGTCATTCAAACGTATAAATGTTAACCATATAAATTACAGTAACACTAATCGCGCGCACACGTACATATGTCAATCAATTTACATAAATACACATTCACTAATGTGTACCTTTAAAATGGACACATACAGATAATTACCGTACACATGTCACTTCAATTACAGATACACATACACACACATAGCTTCAAGTGTCTGTCGGTCTTGACAATAGTACAAATGGATACGCACACAAAACAGTCATTATCAATTAATGTGTGTGTGTGTGTGTGTGTGTGTATTTATTTTCTCCTTGTATTTACTATATGTATCTGCAGAATCGAGCTATTAGCTCTTGGACCCCGTCTATCAAATATATGTATTTTTCCTTTTTTTATATCTACTACATCTATTTCTCTCTAACACACACACATACACTCACACACACACACACACACACACACACACACACACACACACACACACACACACAAACTGGAGACCTACCGTCTAAACGGAGAGAGTTCGTTGGTTATAATCCTAATGGTCCCATATCGAATCTCAGCTGATGCAATAGCAAATCGACAGATATTCTTTAAGCTCTTTCAGTTTAGTATCATCATAGTACTGGTTGTGTCTGACCTGTTTACCAGTACTTCTTTTTGTTTGGCGTGACTCACTATTTTTGATGGCCTCATAGGTATTATTTATGAGGTCATCATAAAACTGTTGTACATTCTCAGGCCCATAATTGTTATACCAATGTTCTATGCTGTCTATAAAGAATTTTTCTTGCTCTTTCCTTACTGTTAGCCTGCGTCTACTCAGCTTAAATTCTTACTAATCATAACTCCCAGATCCCTTTCGCAATCTCAACGCCATCTAGCTCGTATCTTGTAACTCTATCATCATTACCTAACCTCAGAACTTTACATTTATCAGCATTAAACTGCATCTGCTAATCCTTTGACCGTTTCAAAACCCTATCTAGATCAACTTGAAGTGATAGTAAGTCTTCTTCCGAATTAATTTCCCTACCGATTTTCGTATCATCGGCAAATTTGCGAATGTTGCTACTCAAACCTGAATCTAAATCATTTATATATATATTAAACAACAGAGGTCCCAGGACCAACCCGTCCTCGACTCAAGTCCATTACATTCAGCGGTCAACCCCACAGACGCATTCATAAATTTTAACATGCTGTTCGTTCAAAACGGGCTAACCATCCAGTGTGATGGGGAATTTTTAGCATCACGTAACTAGCTTTTTGACACTGTACTCCCCCTTCATGTAGTCTAGGGTAGCTGCACAAATGCAGATGTACCTAATGTATTAATAAAAAAAAGGAATACCTCCATACACCTATTCTTGTAATGGTAGTGCTTACATATTTGCACTTTAACATACACATCAAAAGTACACGCACACACACAGACCAGCACAACCCCACACATGCACAAAACCACCCACATACATTAAGCATTTTTACTTAATTTAAAATAGAAACGTTTAAAAACATTAGTTATACGTTTGCACCAAAGGTCCATGAATTGAGTGACTGAAATTAACGTATTTTATATGTTAAAAACGACTTTATATAAATACCTTATATAAATGTCACCATTCTGCGACCAACGTCAAAAACATCAAAAAACACATTTAAGATGGTTTTCACATTTTTCATCCAGATGAAGACGCTAATCACAGCTACTCTCCAAGCACCAGGCGCTAAGATATTTAAATATTTTATTTGTACTTGAATAAAGGTACATATTATTCTTTGGGATGGTAAATAATGAGATGTTAATAATAGCATTCATTTATTACAACAGTGTTTATTAATACATAGTTCTTATAAGACAGAAACGTGAATACAGGTCTTCAAATACATACAAGAGTCCAAAGAAGGCTTCGTGTATAATTATATATATAATGATAACACAGGAAGCTTGAGGTTCATATCATGAGGCGGCAGTCAAGTGTGAGGTCAACTCATGAGAGGGCAGTGAGATATTAGTGAGGTTGCAGGTCAAATGGAGCACTGTCAGCTCCTACCACATCCTCAAAAAGGTATCTCATTTACTACGTCCACTGCGATATTGTTTTCCTTTGCGTTCACAACGATTCCAATCCCTTCCTCTCTCTCTATTTGATTCTCTTTCTCCACGATTTTTTCGGTGATGGGGACGATGGGCTGGAGATCCTCGTCGCTGACGTTGTTCTGATCTGCTGCGATGTCTCTTTCTCGACCTTTCCTTGCCTCTTTCATGATCTGTCTTCTGTGAGTGACTTCTGCGAAGCTTTTCTCTTTCTCTGTCACATGGAAGGCCTCGGTGTGGGGAGCTAGAGTGGCCTCTGCCATCCTGGTCGTCACAGAGTGTTGTTCGGAATGGCTGTACTGGATCATTTCTTGGTCTTGGTGGAGGAAAGATGTCCTCCTCATCACTTTCCCTCTCGTGGTTGTCCAAATCATCATTTAATACGGATACTCGACCTTTAAGCTCGTTGTTGGCTTCAGGAATCGGTCTCTTTTGGATCCTCGGTAAAATTATATCACATGAACATTCATCTCTTAATAAACAATCAATATATTCATCCATGTGAGTAAACTGGAACTGGCCGGAACGGTCAATAACGCGTAGTTTCCTAAAGTCATTAAGGAGAGGTTCCAGGAACTTGTAACAATTCAGTGATCCACATACAAGTCTCAAGTAAAATGCCCCCAAAGCACGAGCATACTTAAAATCCTCTTGTGTGATGAATTCTATAATTATGTCAGTCTCAGGTTGGATCTGGAGCATCTTTAGCACGAGACATAGGAATGGCGTGGGTATGCTGTTGGCTCCGTGAACACCACCAATACACCTGAGGGCTATTGCTTTGTCGACTAGTAATTCCGCCGAGAGGGCAAAGCATTCTTCTTTCCAGTATCTAGAGTCGTATATCCTAGTTCTTATAATTTTCTCAACTAAATACTGGGGGTTTGTGCCGTGAGTGGCCCGGGCTTCCCTGATCGTGCGGTTGGCCATGTCGCCTACTGATTACAGAGGCCATGTTTAGATTGATTGATGAGAGAGAGAGAAGATTAAGCCACCCAAAAGGTGGCACGGGCATGAATAGCCCGTAAGTGGTGGCCCTTTTGAACCATTTCCAGTATCAATAGATGATACTGGAGATCTGTGGAGGTGCGACTGCACCCTGCGTGACGGGAGATGTCTCCCAGACCAAGTGGTGACCAGATGGTGTGCCATGTTTAGGATGGAGGCGTATTTATTAGTGTCCTAGAGAAGAGGGTAGGAGTCAGGTGTCAGTGAGGGATAGAAGACGGGTGGGGAGGAGAAGCAAGATTATGAGAGCATATGAATATAAAAACAAAGATAACTGCAGAAGGCCTATTGGCCCGTACGAGGCAGCTCCTATTTATAACCACCCAATCCCACTCATAAACATGTCCAACCCGCGCTTGAAACAATCGAGGGACACCACCTCCACCACGTTATGCGGTAATTGGTTCCACAAATCAACAACCCTGTTACTGAACCAGTATTTACCCAAGTCTTTCCTAAATCTAAATTTATCCAATTTATACCCATTGTTTCGTGTTCCGTCTTGTGTTGATACTTTTAATACCCTATTATTACCCCGTTTGTTGTGTCCATCAATCCACTTGTAAACATAAGAACATAGAACAAAGGCAACTGCAGAAGGCCTATTGGCCCATACGAGACAGCTCCTATTTATAACCACCCAATCCCACTCATATACATGTCCAACCCATGCTTGAAACAATCGAGAGACCCCACCTCCACAATGTTACGTGGCAATTGGTTCCACAAATCAACAACCCTGTTACAGAACCCGTATTTACCCAAGTCTTTCCTAAATACAGATTTTTAAAAGTTTCCCAAAAACGTATGCAACAAAATGAAGTGTATCATTATTTATAAAATCAATAAATCTACGTAGATAAGAATAATGACGTAAGTTTTTAGAGGCGTAAACTCTACATATAGTGTGCAAGTTTCATGTAAATTGAATAATAAATAAAGGCTGTGAAACCAGATCTAGTTGTTAAAGTTGGAGTTGCATAGCGCGCGCGACAAGTTACTCTACTCGCGGTCACTCGTGACAATGCGTGATTTACGCATTTGCGGCCAGCTCGTACCTTCTATGGAGAGCTCGCATGCATCTAGCTTTCAATGCTTGTGTCTTGTTCGTTTGGTAAGTCATATTGCAGTACAAATAACAATAATAGCATGAGTTCTGGGAGATATTGTGAGAGCGCGTCAGCGATAGAACCACTCCCCACGAGAGACATACAGTCACTGAGGGCCTGAGCCACGTACCACCCTCTCTCTCACACAATACTGTTGCCAATGAGTGAGTTTATATTCATTTTATGCATAACATGTTATTTTCAACGCTATTACGAAAAATAAGACTTCTACAACGTAAGATACAATACCCCGCGGCGCACTCACGCCGCGAGGACCAGATTCACGAAAGTTGCAGCGGGAAATTTGACTCTACGTTATTTTTCAAGATATCATTAAACGGTTTGGACCACAGTGTTGCCAGAACGTTGTAGTATTTTTCGTAATTTTTCGTAAATATTCCATTTTTCTTCAGGTTTTCGGTTACCATGGCTCCTTAAGCTCTTTCAGTTTAGCATCATCATAGTACTGGTTGTGTCTGACCTGTTTACTAGTACTTCTTTTTGTTTGGCGTGACTCACTATTTTTGATGGCCTCATAGGTATTATTTATGAGGTCATCATAAAACTGTTGTACATTCTCAGGCCCATAATTGTTATACCAATGTTCTATGCTGTCTATAAAGAATTTTTCTTGCTCTTTCCTTACTGTTAGCCTGCGTCTACTCAGCTTAAATTCTTACTAATCATAACTCCCAGATCCCTTTCGCAATCTCAACACCATCTAGCTCGTATCTTGTAACTCTATCATCATTACCTAACCTCAGAACTTTACATTTATCAGCATTAACTGCATCTGCCAATCCTTTGACCATTTCAAAACCCTATCTAGATCAACTTGAAGTGATAGTAAGACTTGTTCCGAATTAATTTCCCTACCGATTTTCGTATCATCGGCAAATTTGCAAATGTTGCTACTCAAACCTGAATCTAAATTATTTATATATATATTAAACAACAGAGGTCCCAGGACCAACCCGTCCTCGACTCAAGTCCATTACATTCAGCGGTCAACCCCACAGACGCATTCATAAATTTTAACATGCTGTTCATTCAAAACGGGCTAACCATCCAGTGTGATGGGGAATTTTTAGCATCACGTAACTAGCTTTTTGACACTGTACTCCCCCTTCATGTAGTCTAGGGTAGCTGCACAAATGCAGATGTACCTAATGTATTAATAAAAAAAAGGAATACCTCCATACACCTATTCTTGTAATGGTAGTGCTTACATATTTGCACTTTAACATACACATCAAAAGTACACGCACACACACAGACCAGCACAACCCCACACATGCACAAAACCACCCACATACATTAAGCATTTTTACTTAATTTAAAATAGAAACGTTTAAAAACATTAGTTATACGTTTGCACCAAAGGTCCATGAATTGAGTGACTGAAATTAACGTATTTTATATGTTAAAAACGACTTTATATAAATACCTTATATAAATGTCACCTTTCTGCGACCAACGTCAAAAACATCAAAAAACACATTTAAGATGGTTTTCACATTTTTCATCCAGATGAAGACCCTAATCACAGCTACTCTCCAAGCACCAGGCGCTAAGATATTTAAATATTTTATTTGTACTTGAATAAAGGTACATATTATTCTTTGGGATGGTAAATAATGAGATGAAAATAATAGCATTCATTTATTACAACAGTGTTTATTAATACATAGTTCTTATAAGACAGAAACGTGAATACAGGTCTTCAAATACATACAAGAGTCCAAAGAAGGCTTCGTGTATAATTATATATATAATGACAACACAGGAAGCTTGAGGTTCATATCATGAGGCGGCAGTCAAGTGTGAGGTCAACTCATGAGAGGGCAGTGAGATATTAGTGAGGTTGCAGGTCAAATGGAGCACTGTCAGCTCCTACCACATCCTCATAAAGGTATCTCATTTACTACGTCCACTGCGATATTGTTTTCCTTTGCGTTCACAACGATTCCAATCCCTTCCTCTCTCTCTATTTGATTCTCTTTCTCCACGATTTTTTCGGTGATGAGGACGATGGGCTGGAGATCCTCGTCGCTGACGTTGTTCTGATCTGCTGCGATGTCTCTTTCTCGACCTTTCCTTGCCTCTTTCATGATCTGTCTTCTGTGAGTGACTTCTGCGAAGCTTTTCTCTTTCTCTGTCACATGGAAGGCCTCGGTGTGGGGAGCTAGAGTGGCCTCTGCCATCCTGGTCGTCACAGAGTGTTGTTCGGGATGGCTCTACTGGATCATTTCTTGGTCTTGGTGGAGGAAAGATGTCCTCCTCATCACTTTCCCTCTCGTGGTTGTCCAAATCATCATTTAATACGGATACTCGACCTTTAAGCTCGTTGTTGGCTTCATGAATCGGTCTCTTTTGGATCCTCGGTAAAATTATATCACATGAACATTCATCTCTTAATAAACAATCAATATATTCATCCATGTGAGTAAACTGGAACTGGCCGGAACGGTCAATAACGCGTAGTTTCCTAAAGTCATTAAGGAGAGGTTCCAGGTACTTGTAACAATTCAGTGATCCACATACAAGTCTCAAGTAAAATGCCCCCAAAGCACGAGCATACTTAAAATCCTCTTGTGTGATGAATTCTATAATTATGTCAGTCTCAGGTTGGATCTGGAGCATCTTTAGCACGAGACATTGGAATGGCGTGGGTATGCTGTTGGCTCCGTGAACACCACCAATACACCTGAGGGCTATTGCTTTGTCGACTAGTAATTCCGCCGAGAGGGCAAAGCATTCTTCTTTCCAGTATCTAGAGTCGTATATCCTAGTTCTTATAATTTTCTCAACTAAATACTGGGGGTTTGTGCCGTGAGTGGCCCGGGCTTCCCTGATCGTGCGGTTGGCCATTTCGCCTACTGATTACAGAGGCCATGTTTAGATTGATTGATGAGAGAGAGAGAGAGAGAGAAGATTAAGCCACCCAAAAGGTGGCACGGGCATGTATAGCCCGTAAGTGGTGGCCCTTTTGAGCCATTTCCAGTATCAATAGATGATACTGGAGATCTGTGGAGGTGCGACTGCACCCTGCGTGACGGGAGATGTCTCCCGGACCAAGTGGTGACCAGATGGTGTGCCATGTTTAGGATGGAGGCGTATTTATTAGTGTCCTAGAGAAGAGGGTAGGAGTCAGGTGTCAGTGAGGGATAGAAGACGGGTGGGGAGGAGCAAGATTATGAGAGCATATGAATATAAAAACAAAGATAACTGCAGAAGGCCTATTGGCCCGTACGAGGCAGCTCCTATTTATAACCACCCAATCCCACTCATAAACATGTCCAACCCGCGCTTGAAACAATCGAGGGACACCACCTCCACCACGTTATGCGGTAATTGGTTCCACAAATCAACAACCCTGTTACTGAACCAGTATTTACCCAAGTCTTTCCTAAATCTAAATTTATCCAATTTATACCCATTGTTTCGTGTTCTGTCTTGTGTTGATACTTTTAATACCCTATTATTATCCCGTTTGTTGTGTCCATCAATCCACTTGTAAACATAAGAACATAGAACAAAGGCAACTGCAGAAGGCCTATTGGCCCATACGAGACAGCTCCTATTTATAACCATCCAATCCCACTCATATACATGTCCAACCCATGCTTGAAACAATCGAGAGACCCCACCTCCACAATGTTACGTGGCAATTGGTTCCACAAATCAACAACCCTGTTACTGAACCAGTATTTACCCAAGTCTTTCCTAAATACAGATTTTTAAAAGTTTCCCAAAAACGTATGCAACAAACTGAAGTGTATCATTATTTATAAAATCAATAAATCTACGTAGATAAGAATAATGACGTAAGTTTTTAGAGGCGTAAACTCTACATATAGTGTGCAAGTTTCATGTAAATTGAATAATAAATAAAGGCTGTGAAACCAGATCTAGTTGTAAAAGTTGGAGTTGCGTAGCGCGCGCGACAAGTTACTCTACTCGCGGTCACTCGTGACAATGCGTGATTTACGCATTTGCGGCCAGCTCGTACCTTCTATGGAGAGCTCGCATGCATCTAGCTTTCAATGCTTGTCTCTTGTTCGTTTGGTAAGTCATATTGCAGTACAAATAACAATAATAGCATAAGTTCTGGGAGATATTGTGAGAGCGCGTCAGCGATAGAACCACTCCCCACGAGAGACATACAGTCACTGAGGGCCTGAGCCACGTACCACCCTCTCTCTCACACAATACTGTTGCCAATGAGTGAGTTTATATTCATTTTATGCATAACATGTTATTTTCAACGCTATTACGAAAAATAAGACTTCTACAACGTAAGATACAATACCCCGCGGCGCACTCACGCCGCGAGGACCAGATTCACGAAAGTTGCAGCGGGAAATTTGACTCTACGTTATTTTTCAAGATATCATTAAACGGTGTGGACCACAGTGTTGCCAGAACGTTGTAGTATTTTTCGTAATTTTTCGTAAATATTCCATTTTTCTTCAGGTTTTCGGTTACCATGGCTCCTTAAGCTCTTTCAGTTTAGCATCATCATAGTACTGGTTGTGTCTGACCTGTTTACTAGTACTTCTTTTTGTTTGGCGTGACTCACTATTTTTGATGGCCTCATAGGTATTATTTATGAGGTCATCATAAAACTGTTGTACATTCTCAGGCCCATAATTGTTATACCAATGTTCTATGCTGTCTATAAAGAATTTTTCTTGCTCTTTCCTTACTGTTAGCCTGCGTCTACTCAGCTTAAATTCTTACTAATCATAACTCCCAGATCCCTTTCGCAATCTCAACACCTTCTAGCTCGTATCTTGTAACTCTATCATCATTACCTAACCTCAGAACTTTACATTTATCAGCATTAAACTGCATCTGCCAATCCTTTGACCATTTCAAAACCCTATCTAGATCAACTTGAAGTGATAGTAAGTCTTCTTCCGAATTAGTTTCCCTACCGATTTTCGTATCATCGGCAAATTTGCAAATGTTGCTACTAAAACCTGAATCTAAATCATTTATATATATATTAAACAACAGAGGTCCCAGGACCAACCCGTCCTCGACTCAAGTCCATTACATTCAGCGGTCAACCCCACAGACGCATTCATAAATTTTAACATGCTGTTCATTCAAAACGGGCTAACCATCCAGTGTGATGGGGAATTTTTAGCATCACGTAACTAGCTTTTTGACACTGTACTCCCCCTTCATGTAGTCTAGGGTAGCTGCACAAATGAAGATGTACCTAATGTATTAATAAAAAAAGGAATACCTCCATACACCTATTCTTGTAATGGTAGTGCTTACATATTTGCACTTTAACATACACATCAAAAGTACACGCACACACACAGACCAGCACAACCCCACACATGCACAAAACCACCCACATACATTAAGCATTTTTACTTAATTTAAAATAGAAACGTTTAAAAACATTAGTTATACGTTTGCACCAAAGGTCCATGAATTGAGTGACTGAAATTAACGTATTTTATATGTTAAAAACGACTTTATATAAATACCTTATATAAATGTCACCTTTCTGCGACCAACGTCAAAAACATCAAAAAACACATTTAAGATGGTTTTCACATTTTTCATCCAGATGAAGACCCTAATCACAGCTACTCTCCAAGCACCAGGCGCTAAGATATTTAAATATTTTATTTGTACTTGAATAAAGGTACATATTATTCTTTGGGATGGTAAATAATGAGATGAAAATAATAGCATTCATTTATTACAACAGTGTTTATTAATACATAGTTCTTATAAGACAAGAAACGTGAATACAGGTCTTCAAATACATACAAGAGTCCAAAGAAGGCTTCGTGTATAATTATATATATAATGATAACACAGGAAGCTTGAGGTTCATATCATGAGGCGGCAGTCAAGTGTGAGGTCAACTCATGAGAGGGCAGTGAGATATTAGTGAGGTTGCAGGTCAAATGGAGCACTGTCAGCTCCTACCACATCCTCAAAAAGGTATCTCATTTACTACGTCCACTGCGATATTGTTTTCCTTTGCGTTCACAACGATTCCAATCCCTTCCTCTCTCTCTATTTGATTCTCTTTCTCCACGATTTTTTCGGTGATGAGGACGATGGGCTGGAGATCCTCGTCGCTGACGTTGTTCTGATCTGCTGTGATGTCTCTTTCTCGACCTTTCCTTGCCTCTTTCATGATCTGTCTTCTGTGAGTGACTTCTGCGAAGCTTTTCTCTTTCTCTGTCACATGGAAGGCCTCGGTGTGGGGAGCTAGAGTGGCCTCTGCCATCCTGGTCGTCACAGAGTGTTGTTCGGGATGGCTCTACTGGATCATTTCTTGGTCTTGGTGGAGGAAAGATGTCCTCCTCATCACTTTCCCTCTCGTGGTTGTCCAAATCATCATTTAATACGGATACTCGACCTTTAAGCTCGTTGTTGGCTTCATGAATCGGTCTCTTTTGGATCCTCGGTAAAATTATATCACATGAACATTCATCTCTTAATAAACAATCAATATATTCATCCATGTGAGTAAACTGGAACTGGCCGGAACGGTCAATAACGCGTAGTTTCCTAAAGTCATTAAGGAGAGGTTCCAGGTACTTGTAACAATTCAGTGATCCACATACAAGTCTCAAGTAAAATGCCCCCAAAGCACGAGCATACTTAAAATCCTCTTGTGTGATGAATTCTATAATTATGTCAGTCTCAGGTTGGATCTGGAGCATCTTTAGCACGAGACATAGGAATGGCGTGGGTATGCTGTTGGCTCCGTGAACACCACCAATACACCTGAGGGCTATTGCTTTGTCGACTAGTAATTCCGCCGAGAGGGCAAAGCATTCTTCTTTCCAGTATCTAGAGTCGTATATCCTAGTTCTTATAATTTTCTCAACTAAATACTGGGGGTTTGTGCCGTGAGTGGCCCGGGCTTCCCTGATCGTGCGGTTGGCCATTTCGCCTACTGATTACAGAGGCCATGTTTAGATTGATTGATGAGAGAGAGAGAGAGAGAGAAGATTAAGCCACCCAAAAGGTGGCACGGGCATGAATAGCCCGTAAGTGGTGGCCCTTTTGAGCCATTTCCAGTATCAATAGATGATACTGGAGATCTGTGGAGGTGCGACTGCACCCTGCGTGACGGGAGATGTCTCCCGGACCAAGTGGTGACCAGATGGTGTGCCATGTTTAGGATGGAGGCGTATTTATTAGTGTCCTAGAGAAGAGGGTAGGAGTCAGGTGTCAGTGAGGGATAGAAGACGGGTGGGGAGGAGCAAGATTATGAGAGCATATGAATATAAAAACAAAGATAACTGCAGAAGGCCTATTGGCCCGTACGAGGCAGCTCCTATTTATAACCACCCAATCCCACTCATAAACATGTCCAACCCACGCTTGAAACAATCGAGGGACACCACCTCCACCACGTTATGCGGTAATTGGTTCCACAAATCAACAACCCTGTTACTGAACCAGTATTTACCCAAGTCTTTCCTAAATCTAAATTTATCCAATTTATACCCATTGTTTCGTGTTCTGTCTTGTGTTGATACTTTTAATACCCTATTATTATCCCGTTTGTTGTGTCCATCAATCCACTTGTAAACATAAGAACATAGAACAAAGGCAACTGCAGAAGGCCTATTGGCCCATACGAGACAGCTCCTATTTATAACCATCCAATCCCACTCATATACATGTCCAACCCATGCTTGAAACAATCGAGAGACCCCACCTCCACAATGTTACGTGGCAATTGGTTCCACAAATCAACAACCCTGTTACTGAACCAGTATTTACCCAAGTCTTTCCTAAATACAGATTTTTAAAAGTTTCCCAAAAACGTATGCAACAAAATGAAGTGTATCATTATTTATAAAATCAATAAATCTACGTAGATAAGAATAATGACGTAAGTTTTTAGAGGCGTAAACTCTACATATAGTGTGCAAGTTTCATGTAAATTGAATAATAAATAAAGGCTGTGAAACCAGATCTAGTTGTAAAAGTTGGAGTTGCGTAGCGCGCGCGACAAGTTACTCTACTCGCGGTCACTCGTGACAATGCGTGATTTACGCATTTGCGGCCAGCTCGTACCTTCTATGGAGAGCTCGCATGCATCTAGCTTTCAATGCTTGTCTCTTGTTCGTTTGGTAAGTCATATTGCAGTACAAATAACAATAATAGCATGAGTTCTGGGAGATATTGTGAGAGCGCGTCAGCGATAGAACCACTCCCCACGAGAGACATACAGTCACTGAGGGCCTGAGCCACGTACCACCCTCTCTCTCACACAATACTGTTGCCAATGAGTGAGTTTATATTCATTTTATGCATAACATGTTATTTTCAACGCTATTACGAAAAATAAGACTTCTACAACGTAAGATACAATACCCCGCGGCGCACTCACGCCGCGAGGACCAGATTCACGAAAGTTGCAGCGGGAAATTTGACTCTACGTTATTTTTCAAGATATCATTAAACGGTTTGGACCAGAGTGTTGCCAGAACGTTGTAGTATTTTTCGTAATTTTTCGTAAATATTCCATTTTTCTTCAGGTTTTCGGTTACCATGGCTCCTTAAGCTCTTTCAGTTTAGCATCATCATAGTACTGGTTGTGTCTGACCTGTTTACTAGTACTTCTTTTTGTTTGGCGTGACTCACTATTTTTGATGGCCTCATAGGTATTATTTATGAGGTCATCATAAAACTGTTGTACATTCTCAGGCCCATAATTGTTATACCAATGTTCTATGCTGTCTATAAAGAATTTTTCTTGCTCTTTCCTTACTGTTAGCCTGCGTCTACTCAGCTTAAATTCTTACTAATCATAACTCCCAGATCCCTTTCGCAATCTCAACACCATCTAGCTCGTATCTTGTAACTCTATCATCATTACCTAACCTCAGAACTTTACATTTATCAGCATTAAACTGCATCTGCCAATCCTTTGACCATTTCAAACCCTATCTAGATCAACTTGAAGTGATAGTAAGTCTTCTTCCGAATTAATTTCCCTACCGATTTTCGTATCATCGGCAAATTTGCAAATGTTGCTACTCAAACCTGAATCTAAATCATTTATATATATATTAAACAACAGAGGTCCCAGGACCAACCCGTCCTCGACTCAAGTCCATTACATTCAGCGGTCAACCCCACAGACGCATTCATAAATTTTAACATGCTGTTCATTCAAAACGGGCTAACCATCCAGTGTGATGGGGAATTTTTAGCATCATGTAACTAGCTTTTTGACACTGTACTCCCCCTTCATGTAGTCTAGGGTAGCTGCACAAATGCAGATGTACCTAATGTATTAATAAAAAAAAGGAATACCTCCATACACCTATTCTTGTAATGGTAGTGCTTACATATTTGCACTTTAACATACACATCAAAAGTACACGCACACACACAGACCAGCACAACCCCACACATGCACAAAACCACCCACATACATTAAGCATTTTTACTTAATTTAAAATAGAAACGTTTAAAAACATTAGTTATACGTTTGCACCAAAGGTCCATGAATTGAGTGACTGAAATTAACGTATTTTAAATGTTAAAAACGACTTTATATAAATACCTTATATAAATGTCACCTTTCTGCGACCAACGTCAAAAACATCAAAAAACACATTTAAGATGGTTTTCACATTTTTCATCCAGATGAAGACCCTAATCACAGCTACTCTCCAAGCACCAGGCGCTAAGATATTTAAATATTTTATTTGTACTTGAATAAAGGTACATATTATTCTTTGGGATGGTAAATAATGAGATGTAAATAATAGCATTCATTTATTACAACAGTGTTTATTAATACATAGTTCTTATAAGACAGAAACGTGAATACAGGTCTTCAAATACATACAAGAGTCCAAAGAAGGCTTCGTGTATAATTATATATATAATGATAACACAGGAAGCTTGAGGTTCATATCATGAGGCGGCAGTCAAGTGTGAGGTCAACTCATGAGAGGGCAGTGAGATATTAGTGAGGTTGCAGGTCAAATGGAGCACTGTCAGCTCCTACCACATCCTCAAAAAGGTATCTCATTTACTACGTCCACTGCGATATTGTTTTCCTTTGCGTTCACAACGATTCCAATCCCTTCCTCTCTCTCTATTTGATTCTCTTTCTCCACGATTTTTTCGGTGATGAGGACGATGGGCTGGAGATCCTCGTCGCTGACGTTGTTCTGATCTGCTGCGATGTCTCTTTCTCGACCTTTCCTTGCCTCTTTCATGATCTGTCTTCTGTGAGTGACTTCTGCGAAGCTTTTCTCTTTCTCTGTCACATGGAAGGCCTCGGTGTGGGGAGCTAGAGTGGCCTCTGCCATCCTGGTCGTCACAGAGTGTTGTTCGGGATGGCTCTACTGGATCATTTCTTGGTCTTGGTGGAGGAAAGATGTCCTCCTCATCACTTTCCCTCTCGTGGTTGTCCAAATCATCATTTAATACGGATACTCGACCTTTAAGCTCGTTGTTGGCTTCATGAATCGGTCTCTTTTGGATCCTCGGTAAAATTATATCACATGAACATTCATCTCTTAATAAACAATCAATATATTCATCCATGTGAGTAAACTGGAACTGGCCGGAACGGTCAATAACGCGTAGTTTCCTAAAGTCATTAAGGAGAGGTTCCAGGTACTTGTAACAATTCAGTGATCCACATACAAGTCTCAAGTAAAATGCCCCCAAAGCACGAGCATACTTAAAATCCTCTTGTGTGATGAATTCTATAATTATGTCAGTCTCAGGTTGGATCTGGAGTGGAGCATCTTTAGCACGAGACATAGGAATGGCGTGGGTATGCTGTTGGCTCCGTGAACACCACCAATACTCCTGAGGGCTATTGCTTTGTCGACTAGTAATTCCGCCGAGAGGGCAAAGCATTCTTCTTTTCAGTATCTAGAGTCGTATATCCTAGTTCTTATAATTTTCTCAACTAAATACTGGGGGTTTGTGCCGTGAGTGGCCCGGGCTTCCCTGATCGTGCGGTTGGCCATTTCGCCTACTGATTACAGAGGCCATGTTTAGATTGATTGATGAGAGAGAGAGAGAAGATTAAGCCACCCAAAAGGTGGCACGGGCATGAATAGCCCGTAAGTGGTGGCCCTTTTGAGCCATTTCCAGTATCAATAGATGATACTGGAGATCTGTGGAGGTGCGACTGCACCCTGCGTGACGGGAGATGTCTCCCGGACCAAGTGGTGACCAGATGGTGTGCCATGTTTAGGATGGAGGCGTATTTATTAGTGTCCTAGAGAAGAGGGTAGGAGTCAGGTGTCAGTGAGGGATAGAAGACGGGTGGGGAGGAGCAAGATTATGAGAGCATATGAATATAAAAACAAAGATAACTGCAGAAGGCCTATTGGCCCGTACGAGGCAGCTCCTATTTATAACCACCCAATCCCACTCATAAACATGTCCAACCCGCGCTTGAAACAATCGAGGGACACCACCTCCACCACGTTATGCGGTAATTGGTTCCACAAATCAACAACCCTGTTACTGAACCAGTATTTACCCAAGTCTTTCCTAAATCTAAATTTATCCAATTTATACCCATTGTTTCGTGTTCTGTCTTGTGTTGATACTTTTAATACCCTATTATTATCCCGTTTGTTGTGTCCATCAATCCACTTGTAAACATAAGAACATAGAACAAAGGCAACTGCAGAAGGCCTATTGGCCCATACGAGACAGCTCCTATTTATAACCATCCAATCCCACTCATATACATGTCCAACCCATGCTTGAAACAATCGAGAGACCCCACCTCCACAATGTTACGTGGCAATTGGTTCCACAAATCAACAACCCTGTTACTGAACCAGTATTTACCCAAGTCTTTCCTAAATACAGATTTTTAAAAGTTTCCCAAAAACGTATGCAACAAAATGAAGTGTATCATTATTTATAAAATCAATAAATCTACGTAGATAAGAATAATGACGTAAGTTTTTAGAGGCGTAAACTCTACATATAGTGTGCAAGTTTCATGTAAATTGAATAATAAATAAAGGCTGTGAAACCAGATCTAGTTGTAAAAGTTGGAGTTGCGTAGCGCGCGCGACAAGTTACTCTACTCGCGGTCACTCGTGACAATGCGTGATTTACGCATTTGCGGCCAGCTCGTACCTTCTATGGAGAGCTCGCATGCATCTAGCTTTCAATGCTTGTCTCTTGTTCGTTTGGTAAGTCATATTGCAGTACAAATAACAATAATAGCATGAGTTCTGGGAGATATTGTGAGAGCGCGTCAGCGATAGAACCACTCCCCACGAGAGACATACAGTCACTGAGGGCCTGAGCCACGTACCACCCTCTCTCTCACACAATACTGTTGCCAATGAGTGAGTTTATATTCATTTTATGCATAACATGTTATTTTCAACGCTATTACGAAAAATAAGACTTCTACAACGTAAGATACAATACCCCGCGGCGCACTCACGCCGCGAGGACCAGATTCACGAAAGTTGCAGCGGGAAATTTGACTCTACGTTATTTTTCAAGATATCATTAAACGGTTTGGACCACAGTGTTGCCAGAACGTTGTAGTATTTTTCGTAATTTTTCGTAAATATTCCATTTTTCTTCAGGTTTTCGGTTACCATGGCTCCTTAAGCTCTTTCAGTTTAGCATCATCATAGTACTGGTTGTGTCTGACCTGTTTACTAGTACTTCTTTTTGTTTGGCGTGACTCACTATTTTTGATGGCCTCATAGGTATTATTTATGAGGTCATCATAAAACTGTTGTACATTCTCAGGCCCATAATTGTTATACCAATGTTCTATGCTGTCTATAAAGAATTTTTCTTGCTCTTTCCTTACTGTTAGCCTGCGTCTACTCAGCTTAAATTCTTACTAATCATAACTCCCAGATCCCTTTCGCAATCTCAACACCATCTAGCTCGTATCTTGTAACTCTATCATCATTACCTAACCTCAGAACTTTACATTTATCAGCATTAAACTGCATCTGCCAATCCTTTGACCATTTCAAAACCCTATCTAGATCAACTTGAAGTGATAGTAAGTCTTCTTCCGAATTAATTTCCCTACCGATTTTCGTATCATCGGCAAATTTGCAAATGTTGCTACTCAAACCTGAATCTAAATCATTTATATATATATTAAACAACAGAGGTCCCAGGACCAACCCGTCCTCGACTCAAGTCCATTACATTCAGCGGTCAACCCCACAGACGCATTCATAAATTTTAACATGCTGTTCATTCAAAACGGGCTAACCATCCAGTGTGATGGGGAATTTTTAGCATCACGTAACTAGCTTTTTGACACTGTACTCCCCCTTCATGTAGTCTAGGGTAGCTGCACAAATGCAGATGTACCTAATGTATTAATAAAAAAAAGGAATACCTCCATACACCTATTCTTGTAATGGTAGTGCTTACATATTTGCACTTTAACATACACATCAAAAGTACACGCACACACACAGACCAGCACAACCCCACACATGCACAAAACCACCCACATACATTAAGCATTTTTACTTAATTTAAAATAGAAACGTTTAAAAACATTAGTTATACGTTTGCACCAAAGGTCCATGAATTGAGTGACTGAAATTAACGTATTTTAAATGTTAAAAACGACTTTATATAAATACCTTATATAAATGTCACCTTTCTGCGACCAACGTCAAAAACATCAAAAAACACATTTAAGAAGGTTTTCACATTTTTCATCCAGATGAAGACCCTAATCACAGCTACTCTCCAAGCACCAGGCGCTAAGATATTTAAATATTTTATTTGTACTTGAATAAAGGTACATATTATTCTTTGGGATGGTAAATAATGAGATGTAAATAATAGCATTCATTTATTACAACAGTGTTTATTAATACATAGTTCTTATAAGACAGAAACGTGAATACAGGTCTTCAAATACATACAAGAGTCCAAAGAAGGCTTCGTGTATAATTATATATATAATGATAACACAGGAAGCTTGAGGTTCATATCATGAGGCGGCAGTCAAGTGTGAGGTCAACTCATGAGAGGGCAGTGAGATATTAGTGAGGTTGCAGGTCAAATGGAGCACTGTCAGCTCCTACCACATCCTCAAAAAGGTATCTCATTTACTACGTCCACTGCGATATTGTTTTCCTTTGCGTTCACAACGATTCCAATCCCTTCCTCTCTCTCTATTTGATTCTCTTTCTCCACGATTTTTTCGGTGATGAGGACGATGGGCTGGAGATCCTCGTCGCTGACGTTGTTCTGATCTGCTGCGATGTCTCTTTCTCGACCTTTCCTTGCCTCTTTCATGATCTGTCTTCTGTGAGTGACTTCTGCGAAGCTTTTCTCTTTCTCTGTCACATGGAAGGCCTCGGTGTGGGGAGCTAGAGTGGCCTCTGCCATCCTGGTCGTCACAGAGTGTTGTTCGGGATGGCTCTACTGGATCATTTCTTGGTCTTGGTGGAGGAAAGATGTCCTCCTCATCACTTTCCCTCTCGTGGTTGTCCAAATCATCATTTAATACGGATACTCGACCTTTAAGCTCGTTGTTGGCTTCATGAATCGGTCTCTTTTGGATCCTCGGTAAAATTATATCACATGAACATTCATCTCTTAATAAACAATCAATATATTCATCCATGTGAGTAAACTGGAACTGGCCGGAACGGTCAATAACGCGTAGTTTCCTAAAGTCATTAAGGAGAGGTTCCAGGTACTTGTAACAATTCAGTGATCCACATACAAGTCTCAAGTAAAATGCCCCCAAAGCACGAGCATACTTAAAATCCTCTTGTGTGATGAATTCTATAATTATGTCAGTCTCAGGTTGGATCTGGAGTGGAGCATCTTTAGCACGAGACATAGGAATGGCGTGGGTATGCTGTTGGCTCCGTGAACACCACCAATACTCCTGAGGGCTATTGCTTTGTCGACTAGTAATTCCGCCGAGAGGGCAAAGCATTCTTCTTTCCAGTATCTAGAGTCGTATATCCTAGTTCTTATAATTTTCTCAACTAAATACTGGGGGTTTGTGCCGTGAGTGGCCCGGGCTTCCCTGATCGTGCGGTTGGCCATTTCGCCTACTGATTACAGAGGCCATGTTTAGATTGATTGATGAGAGAGAGAGAGAGAGAGAAGATTAAGCCACCCAAAAGGTGGCACGGGCATGAATAGCCCGTAAGTGGTGGCCCTTTTGAGCCATTTCCAGTATCAATAGATGATACTGGAGATCTGTGGAGGTGCGACTGCACCCTGCGTGACGGGAGATGTCTCCCGGACCAAGTGGTGACCAGATGGTGTGCCATGTTTAGGATGGAGGCGTATTTATTAGTGTCCTAGAGAAGAGGGTAGGAGTCAGGTGTCAGTGAGGGATAGAAGACGGGTGGGGAGGAGCAAGATTATGAGAGCATATGAATATAAAAACAAAGATAACTGCAGAAGGCCTATTGGCCCGTACGAGGCAGCTCCTATTTATAACCACCCAATCCCACTCATAAACATGTCCAACCCACGCTTGAAACAATCGAGGGACACCACCTCCACCACGTTATGCGGTAATTGGTTCCACAAATCAACAACCCTGTTACTGAACCAGTATTTACCCAAGTCTTTCCTAAATCTAAATTTATCCAATTTATACCCATTGTTTCGTGTTCTGTCTTGTGTTGATACTTTTAATACCCTATTATTATCCCGTTTGTTGTGTCCATCAATCCACTTGTAAACATAAGAACATAGAACAAAGGCAACTGCAGAAGGCCTATTGGCCCATACGAGACAGCTCCTATTTATAACCATCCAATCCCACTCATATACATGTCCAACCCATGCTTGAAACAATCGAGAGACCCCACCTCCACAATGTTACGTGGCAATTGGTTCCACAAATCAACAACCCTGTTACTGAACCAGTATTTACCCAAGTCTTTCCTAAATACAGATTTTTAAAAGTTTCCCAAAACGTATGCAACAAAATGAAGTGTATCATTATTTATAAAATCAATAAATCTACGTAGATAAGAATAATGACGTAAGTTTTTAGAGGCGTAAACTCTACATATAGTGTGCAAGTTTCATGTAAATTGAATAATAAATAAAGGCTGTGAAACCAGATCTAGTTGTAAAAGTTGGAGTTGCGTAGCGCGCGCGACAAGTTACTCTACTCGCGGTCACTCGTGACAATGCGTGATTTACGCATTTGCGGCCAGCTCGTACCTTCTATGGAGAGCTCGCATGCATCTAGCTTTCAATGCTTGTCTCTTGTTCGTTTGGTAAGTCATATTGCAGTACAAATAACAATAATAGCATGAGTTCTGGGAGATATTGTGAGAGCGCGTCAGCGATAGAACCACTCCCACGAGAGACATACAGTCACTGAGGGCCTGAGCCACGTACCACCCTCTCTCTCACACAATACTGTTGCCAATGAGTGAGTTTATATTCATTTTATGCATAACATGTTATTTTCAACGCTATTACGAAAATAAGACTTCTACAACGTAAGATACAATACCCCGCGGCGCACTCACGCCGCGAGGACCAGATTCACGAAAGTTGCAGCGGGAAATTTGACTCTACGTTATTTTTCAAGATATCATTAAACGGTTTGGACCAGAGTGTTGCCAGAACGTTGTAGTATTTTCGTAATTTTTCGTAAATATTCCATTTTTCTTCAGGTTTTCGGTTACCATGGCTCCTTAAGCTCTTTCAGTTTAGCATCATCATAGTACTGGTTGTGTCTGACCTGTTTACTAGTACTTCTTTTTGTTTGGCGTGACTCACTATTTTTGATGGCCTCATAGGTATTATTTATGAGGTCATCATAAAACTGTTGTACATTCTCAGGCCCATAATTGTTATACCAATGTTCTATGCTGTCTATAAAGAATTTTTCTTGCTCTTTCCTTACTGTTAGCCTGCGTCTACTCAGCTTAAATTCTTACTAATCATAACTCCCAGATCCCTTTCGCAATCTCAACACCATCTAGCTCGTATCTTGTAACTCTATCATCATTACCTAACCTCAGAACTTACATTTATCAGCATTAAACTGCATCTGCCAATCCTATTGACCATTTCAAACCCTATCTAGATCAACTTGAAGTGATAGTAAGTCTTCTTCCGAATTAATTTCCCTACCGATTTTCGTATCATCGGCAAATTTGCAAATGTTGCTACTCAAACCTGAATCTAAATCATTTATATATATATTAAACAACAGAGGTCCCAGGACCAACCCGTCCTCGACTCAAGTCCATTACATTCAGCGGTCAACCCCACAGACGCATTCATAAATTTTAACATGCTGTTCATTCAAAACGGGCTAACCATCCAGTGTGATGGGGAATTTTTAGCATCATGTAACTAGCTTTTTGACACTGTACTCCCCCTTCATGTAGTCTAGGGTAGCTGCACAAATGCAGATGTACCTAATGTATTAATAAAAAAAAGGAATACCTCCATACACCTATTCTTGTAATGGTAGTGCTTACATATTTGCACTTTAACATACACATCAAAAGTACACGCACACACACAGACCAGCACAACCCCACACATGCACAAAACCACCCACATACATTAAGCATTTTTACTTAATTTAAAATAGAAACGTTTAAAAACATTAGTTATACGTTTGCACCAAAGGTCCATGAATTGAGTGACTGAAATTAACGTATTTTAAATGTTAAAAACGACTTTATATAAATACCTTATATAAATGTCACCTTTCTGCGACCAACGTCAAAAACATCAAAAAACACATTTAAGATGGTTTTCACATTTTTCATCCAGATGAAGACCCTAATCACAGCTACTCTCCAAGCACCAGGCGCTAAGATATTTAAATATTTTATTTGTACTTGAATAAAGGTACATATTATTCTTTGGGATGGTAAATAATGAGATGTAAATAATAGCATTCATTTATTACAACAGTGTTTATTAATACATAGTTCTTATAAGACAGAAACGTGAATACAGGTCTTCAAATACATACAAGAGTCCAAAGAAGGCTTCGTGTATAATTATATATATAATGATAACACAGGAAGCTTGAGGTTCATATCATGAGGCGGCAGTCAAGTGTGAGGTCAACTCATGAGAGGGCAGTGAGATATTAGTGAGGTTGCAGGTCAAATGGAGCACTGTCAGCTCCTACCACATCCTCAAAAAGGTATCTCATTTACTACGTCCACTGCGATATTGTTTTCCTTTGCGTTCACAACGATTCCAATCCCTTCCTCTCTCTCTATTTGATTCTCTTTCTCCACGATTTTTTCGGTGATGAGGACGATGGGCTGGAGATCCTCGTCGCTGACTGTTGTTCTGATCTTGCTGCGATGTCTCTTTCTCGACCTTTCCTTGCCTCTTTCATGATCTGTCTTCTGTGAGTGACTTCTGCGAAGCTTTTCTCTTTCTCTGTCACATGGAAGGCCTCGGTGTGGGGAGCTAGAGTGGCCTCTGCCATCCTGGTCGTCACAGAAGTGTTGTTCGGGATGGCTCTACTGGATCATTTCTTGGTCTTGGTGGAGGAAAGATGTCCTCCTCATCACTTTCCCTCTCGTGGTTGTCCAAATCATCATTTAATACGGATACTCGACCTTTAAGCTCGTTGTTGGCTTCATGAATCGGTCTCTTTTGGATCCTCGGTAAAATTATATCACATGAACATTCATCTCTTAATAAACAATCAATATATTCATCCATGTGAGTAAACTGGAATGCCGGAAAC